>NT_180434.1:30028-77837 GCF_000188095.3 Bombus impatiens | reverse complement strand
ATATAAGACATTCGTATAACCTAGCCAGTTGCTGCGGCGAACAGGAATAATAAAAAGAGAAACACAAGAGGAAAGGACCGTTGACAAAGAGAGGCGGCAACGGAAGCAACGCTGGAGACATATTATACATATGAAACAGAACGAGAAGAAGCGAACGGATACGGTTGGTATGTACGTCTGTGCTAGTAAAATTATGGTGGGGATAGTTACTTACATAGAGTCGACACTAGGCGTGGCATGTGGTACCACCCAACCGACCAATCAGAACGGGAGGCGTTATCTAGACGTATAACAATGCTTGGTGTAATACATAGTTCAGTGGTTCTCAACCACCCTCTATTCAACTTTCTGACTGCAAAACGCCGATACAATCCGTAAAAATCTCATATTTTTCAATGTGAACGTACGATCGATCGAATAAAAGCTAGAAATATAATTATTCACGATTAATACCAATCATTTCCGAATAGAAATCTACGCGAACAACGTCGTATAATTGTTGCGTTATCCCGATGAAAGCCTTTATCAGGTCACGATGGGATGAAACTGGGGCTTAAGTACCGCCTACGTTAGAAATCATTGCCACAAGCGCAACTCGTGAGGTTATGCGGCTGCGTTGGTACGACGAAAGCTTTTGCAGAATCCAGAACGATAGAGGGAGTCGGAGAAACAAAGAGAAAGAGAGAGACGACGAGAGTGAGACGAAAAGAGGGATAGAAAGGGAGGCGCGAACAGAGAGAGAAAGATGGAAGAAAGGGTAGCAAGTTGGAGGAACGCTGGTCCACGGTACGGTGGGGAGTCCAGCGTGCACCGTGCATCCAGTTGTATACCTAAATGCGTACGGCACTGTTTTAATAGTACACACGCGTAGTCACGGCCCAATGAATTGATCCCGCGAGGTGCATCCCCCGGATAAAAAAGATGTCGCGCCATCTTTGAGGGCACTCCCGCTTCCAGAGGGCTAGCGCGCGCATTTTCGATCGTCGACCGTCAGCCAGCACATACCTTTTTCTCAAAGCGAGCGCGCGTGTTTAAAACAAGTTGCGACTTAAAAGAGAAATGAAGAAATTTCTAAATTATCATTTTAAACCGTTTATTAAAATTGCCACTGAATTAAATTAGGACCAAATACGTTAAGAACGATGAAAAGATACCTAGAATTTAATTACCGATAAAATCATAACTTAAACATATCGAAATATATAACATGTAATGTTCCAACTATTAAATATTTATAGTTCTCGCGTTATTCCAACACGTAAGTGCTATACACGATGGCCGTTATTTGAGATCGATTAATACATATGTAACAAGTATCGTTAAAGAGTGACACGTCCTCGATGCGTTACAATCGGAAGCCAGGGTTTCCAGTTGCGTTCATCGAAGTTCCGTCGGATGATGTGCGTGAGAGCAAGTGAAAAGTAATTTTTCTCAAGACTTAAGAATCGAACGAACCTGATACGAGGAACGTTAAGTGCGTAAGACTGTGAAATATCTGTCCATTTTGTTACAGTATACGTGGAAAAATATTTTTACCAACATTTTATAAGAACTTTGCTCTTGAACGTTCGTAAGATGGGACGGTTAACAATGGTGTAAAGTAACGATTGAAAGCAACGATGTAATCGGTAGAATTAGTTGATACGTAAAGAGATTAACAATAATATTCGATGGAATTCCGCGAACGACCGAAGTGCGTCAAGTGCCGACGGCTTGATCAAAGTGTTCGCTCTTTGAGACGTCCCCGCTGCCAAAATCACTTTCGCACCGAGGGTGACTAATTGACTCTTTCCCCGGTGAAACACCGGTGAGAGTATGGGTTTATTCGAAGGTAAGTAAAATTGTCGGATTTACTACACTGTCGTATTTGATTTGATAAATAATCGTAAGGTAAGTACGAGATATAATTTATAAATATCGTAGAAGAAAGAAATATGTATGTTTGTTTGCAACTTGCAATACTTTGCAATCGAACGAAATCCAGATTTAAACGCGAGTTCGATACGGAAATTAAAATTTTCAAATTGAAAATCAAATTCGAGGTTTCTCAAGTTCGATCTGAAAATTCAAACGATTTTACAAGATCTTAAACTTTTTCCCCCGATGGATTTGGATGTACAAACGATTCTCTTCCGATACTTTGATAAGCGTCTCTCAAAGGACGAACGTGCGAAAAAGGGTTAGGGAATTGACGAAAAGGCAGTAGCAAAAATCAAATCGTAAAATAACAGTCGCGTCGATCGTTTCCGATCTTGATCAAAACGTAACGATTTACACGCGTACAGGTGTAATTTGACTCCGTAGTTCGGATGCTGGCAAATTGTTCGTCTATATCCGTCGAACGTATCCCAATACATATTACGTTACGGTACCCGCATGTCTCACGAGAGATTCAAAAATCAATATTACACCCCTTTCTCGATAACTTCCTTGAGAAACTAGGATTTCCATAATCGTCGATCCATCGTGACAAAAGCGACCGTCGTCGAAGCATCTTTCTATATCGGTCCAATGTATTTCCATTTTCTCGAACGAGACGTTCATCGTATTATATAATAATTCTAAACGTATCTAATTAAATTATGACGAGACTATTTACTGTTACCGTTATTACGGTGCTTTATCGTCTAAAAAGTGGGGAAAATCGGACCAGCGTTGTTTTAGTTACGAATTGCATAATTCTTCTATTGCAAGTAGAAATTGCACGAATTAAAAACCCTTGGAGCAGTTTCACCGTGCTTGTTCTCTATCGATGAATCGAGAACGCGATACGCACGCGATAAATTAACGCGTAACAGGCGCGCGTGTCAGTTTTCACGCTTGTTCGACGTTCGTTCTAATCACTTAAGTGCCTCGTTTCGAAAACATTTGCCGGAGGAAAAGGAAAGGGGTGGAAATCGAGTTCTCGAAGATACCTCAAGACGGATGAACCTAGCACCCTATTTCAAGATAACCAGTGCGTGTCATAGGTGCAACGAAACGCGTCCCCGTTTTCGGCGCGTCTAAACGCTGTTAAAGTAAATAGGAACGCGTGTTACGTGCCTTTACGACAAGGGGCGTGTCGTTTCCTAGAGTCATTTGTAAGGAAAATGTCCGGTTCTCGAACGTGATCCTTTTCCGTGTCCTGCTCGGTACCCTTCCGTAGCTCACGAAACAGAGAAAACTTATGCGTCCGCGCAGCTGTCGCGTAAATCTTGCTGCAGAACCCGTCGCTGCACTTTTTTCTCCTTCTTTTTCCTCCTCCAAACATCGACTGCGTATTTTCAAAATTCTTTTTTTTTCTTTTTTTCGAACTATGTATCATTCGTAATACGTAGATCTGTATTTGTATTACAGCGAAACACTTTAGGAGTCGCATTTTCTTTTTTTTTTTTTTTATTTTTTTCATCGCACGGTTGTTTTAGAATAGATTCTGAAACTTGAACCGGTTCAGTTGATCCAAATAAGAGAAAGAGCGACAGATCGTTATTAGAGATATTTCGATGTTTGTTTCTTTTTTTATTTTGTTTAAATTATTTCAGGATACACGACGAAGGCGTTATTCGTACGAGTTTCTGAGAATCTTTATCGGAAAAATAATAAAGGATCAAGTTAGATATAGAACGGATTGTTTATTTGCTGCTGGCAGAGACGCACTTCTCGCTAGAACGACGTCTTAAATGTAGATCGTCGATTAACGCTGTTACATACTTTGAAATTGAAACGTTTTCAGCAACTAATAATAGTAAGATTGTAAAGTCCGCACGAGTGTACAGCATGCAACATCCTGGCACGTGCGTAAACATCACTTAGGTAATTCCGACTCTCAGCTTCGCGACACAATAGTCCCGGAATAATCACATTTTGCAAATTCAAATTCGTAGAAATTTAAAAATGGCAATGGCAACAATGGCAACTTCTGTTCGACGACTTTCTTCGTTGTTACCAACAATAAAGAAACGTTCAGTTTCTATTTCTCTTGCAACCTTTCGATTCGCTTGATGCAACGGTTCTAAAATTAGACTCGCGCCAAAAATTTATTTAGTCTGTCGCGTTCCCGTCCCTGCTATCGGAAACAAATCAAATTTGTCGACGTCGTTAAATCACGGCTTGGCCGTTCAACGCCCGAGACCGAGAGAGCAAATATACAGAGGCCCATAAAATCGCGTTCCTACACGAATCACCCCCGTGCACGGGTTGCCCGACGTCACAGCGTTGTCGACGAATTTTTATGCCTCCTACTTTTTCCTTCCTTTTCTCTCTACGCTCTCTATTTCCAAAGAAAAACTTCTTCGTTAATGACTACGCGTATCGTAGACGTCATTTACATTCGAGTTCTCGTGCTTCGTGATACAAAGCTATTCTCTGTTCCATTCCCTTTCAAGCGTCATATCGTCTATGGTAACTCGATCGACAGATTTTACGAGCCTCGGAACAAAAATTTTATTTTATTTTATTACCTTGGTAATTATCAATCACTCGAATTTTAACTCTATTGCTTCCAGCCTGTCGTATTTTTTCTATCATTGGATATCTTTTTACGTTTGAACAAAATAAGAGGAACGGAGGCTCGTTTGAATTTTATGTCAAAGATTTTCCTAAAACATTAGAAATTCGTTTTTCGATTAGAACGAGTCGAGACACGAAGAATTCGAGAATTGTAACAGAATTGACGATTAGGAAGTCGTTTCCTCGTATTTGTCTCGATTTCCTCGTTGTTCGAAGAGGAAACGAAGGCGTGAACATAAGAAAAGTGATCGCGATCATTTTCCGGAGGGATCTCGCTTAGGATCAGAGAAACCGCAAAACGGTCCAGCTGTTACATGTTCGTTCTAGCGGGCGGATAGGTGAAAACGACTTAAGCGTTTCGACATGTGTAGAAACACGACATCCGATACTTCCCTGAGACCTCCTACCGCGGTCGGTGCTTGTCCGATCAAGATTTACGACGTTGCATCCTCTAAATGGCACGAGATCGCCGGTACAAGCATTATCGCGTTCGTTTATAGCGCAACAAGTAAATAAATTTCACGCGACTAGTCGAGAACCACCGTTCATCCGTATTTTTCCATCTCTTCTACTCGTGCAATTATTCGTCTCGTAATTGTACCTTTTAACAGATTTTATTCGCTTGTCTCTCTTTTTTTCATTTTTACCGTTGATAGCGATTGTTTCATAGTAACGAAGTGGAAATACGCTCGATACAATCGTACAATGAATTTACGACGATCGATGACTACCAGAAAAAATAATCACTACGAATGATCGCGATTGTTCGAGCGAAATATTGTAAGGAAAAAAAGAAACACGCGAAATGAAGAAAAAATTTGTTTCCTCGACAAACGGAATATAAATAATGCGATTGACAGTCTTTGACACATAAAGGGGTGACGTAGTCCTCGGAAACATCGTTTTTCCTTGAGATACTAAATGACGAGGATATAAAGGAAGAGGGGATAGAGAGAGAGAGAGATAGCTTCCTTTACGTGAAATCTGTAACCATTCTCGTGCATGTAATTCCCACATGACTAAAATGGGGCCCCCGTGGTGGGGAGATATGTAACATCGGGATCCTGAGTCAAGCTCGAAGTTTAGTTTTGCTTACGACGACTTTAAGTTCCGCCGTCTCTTGTCCTCTGACCCGACTCATCGAATCGAAGAAATGATACTGAATCGTTATTATCTTCGAGAAAGTTTCGTGCTTCTCTTTGTCAGTACGATCGATGTGCTACGTATCATTGGCATTTGAGTAAGTGGGCATTTGGATAATCTGAATACAATATGAAGAGTGAGTATTTATCCTAACTCTAAATCGACTTTGCAATTGTATCTTCGTACTAGGTGCATAACGTTCGTCAAAGTTATTACTGCACCGCAGATCTCGCGTATTCGTGGAAGATTCGAAGATGCACAGAATGCACACGATACGAAATATTACGGAAAAATATTAAAACGATTGTCTACCTAAAGTTCCATTCTTCTGACTTACATAAAAATACAAATTTTCACAAATATCCACGGTATCTGTAGTATCGTTCATAGAAGTAATAATCGCGTTTTATCGAGATTCGATTGGTTTTCGTTTCTTTTTTTTCCCCCGCAAAGAAACTTTTGCCGACGAAAGGAAGCGATTCGCAGGCAATTTTTCTCTTTTCCTGCCAACAGTCGCGGTTCTTCCGCTTCTCGAGCTACGACTTCCAATAATCCTGCTAAATTGCTAGGCCGTTCGGTCGAAGTTCGTCCGTGTATCGGGTTGGCTTAGTGAAACGGGAGAGAAATCGTTAAATAAAAGCGGCCACGGATCTGAGGGCCGAGGGAACGTGGCGAATAGTAAAAAAAGAGCAACGTGTGTCGCGGGTCGTCACGGCAGGCAACCCCCATCGTGGCTTATGGCGTACGACCACGTGAGATTCGAGAATTTCGTCAGGCTCTGCGTTGCCTTTTGTCATCGACTGGGTCCTGGGCCCAGTTCTTAATTCGCAACGGCGACAACGCCGACATTACGACCAGCTAAATTAACTTTACGTTATTTCTCTTCCATTCCTTATTGATAAAGAAAACAGATAGAAATAATTCTTTTTACACGTTATACATTATTTTTGACGATTTAAATAGATACTCTCGTTCTTTCAGGATTTTTGCATTAAGATTTTTTTTTACTTTTTACTCCGCGATTCCTTTTGTCCAGAGTTCTAATATACCGATGACTCAATCGTTAAAAAATGTTATCAATTATACCACGACAAAGAGCGAAGAATTTCTCCGCGTCGTTTTCTCTATTCGACCATCCTCTGTACATGAAAAATGCTTCATGTAGAAGAAACTAGAGTTTAATGATTTCACGGTGATCGTTGATAACCTTCGAGATAGTTCTCGATGTACCGTAGCTGTCCCGTTGTCGTTGCACTCACATGCATATTTTTATTGCGCGTGTAGTTGATGCTTATGATATATGCAAGTCTGATTATGGTACAAGATGCCTCGTCAGCATAACAGACATCCTTGTTATCGTAGCGGCGTCCAAGGTTACACCGTTGGTACTTAACCGAACACCGATTTGTTCTTCCTCCCACGTTTATTTCTCGTCCTTTTCGTTTCTATGTGTTTTCATCGACACGCCGCTTCCCACGCGCGAATGTCTGCTTGCATCCCAGCTTCGTCAATTAATTCCATCAGCCGATAAATATCTGTATCGCGCGATTAAATAACCTTTTTTCGGTCACGCGCGCGCGGTGGAGAATTTGTGGCGCCTCGTCCGTCGATCCTACCGACGATATTTTGCAATCGTTACATGTATTATGTATAAATAAACGCGTAAAGCCCGGTTTTAAACGCGGAATAAATTAAACGCGTGATTAATCGTCCGACGAAATGAGTCTCTTTTTTATATTTCGCTGAGTCGTCGATTTTCACACGTGTGATTCGTGGTTCTCCGTGGCAGCGATTTTTCATAGCAGAATATAAGGCAAACCGTGGTTTAGCAGAAGACCAACTCGCTTTCTTTGACTGCCTTCTCTTCTCTATAGCAAAGGCGTCACGGACCGCGAGACGAGTCGTGGCGTTTACAGCCGAATCGAATGGCAAAAGCAACGAAACACGGAGCCGAGGAACTGCTGCTTCGTCGGAACCGATTGCCTGTGTGTTCCATCTTACATTTCGTTACAAAACAAAGCATTCGTCTCCTCAAAATACACAGAAAGTCTGTTACTAAAATTCGTCAACCCAGAAAGAGAAGCAAAGAGAACGATAATGAAATGAAAAATACCGATTGGCGGGGCTGCGCCAGTAAACAGACAGTTTCGCTTCCAAGTAATCGAATTCATAGTCAGACGATATTCGTACCAACGAACTTTCGCGCCTTTCATTTAACTTAACGATTGAAACGTTGCACCGTGTCTTCTTATTGCTGCGAGACTCTCGATTCTGATCGAAAAAGAGGGAAGAATGAGTAGAACTCATCGATCGATGTTATTCGCAAGCACGATCGTGCGATAGTCAACCAACGATAGTAAAGAAACTTCGAATGTCGTTCCAAACATTGTATACCGCATGATACTCTCGAAGGTGTACCAGGAAACGAACAAATTCGCTAGTCAATTGTTATACTTTCTCTGAAAGTGGCCTCGTGGATTCGCAGAAACACTGCAAATATACGACCCGTTTTCCTTTGACGCGCACCACCTCCGAGCGCTGATGTATACCTCGGGGTGAGAGTGCAAAAACGAGGAGGTGATAATAAGCCGTAAAGACTGTGAGACGCATCAGGAATGCGTGAAGCGTTTATTCCCTTTAGGTTTACGAACGGCTGGATGTCGAGCACAGTCCAATCATCAAAGTGGCAATATTTCAACGAAATTATTGCGTTGCAAGATGTCACTGATACTTGCAGCGTTTTTTCTCTCTCTCTCTCTGTCTTTTCTTTTTTTCTTTTTTTTAAGGTACACGACGAGGATTCATTTCATTGAAACGTAGCGCTAAATTCTTCGAAGGAACGGATACTTGTAAAATTTGAATCGTTTATCCATATATCCCATATAACTCGTTACATATAATTAATAAACGCGAGTGTATCGAACATTTTTCGATATTATGTTCATATTTTTTAGAACAGAAGAACGAAAGACGAAGAATGTGTCGCTAGTGATTTATCTAAGACTGTCTAGGGTCTAGACGCTGCTTTACAAATATTTGTAGTAAACACTGATCTCCTCGACTTCTTCTTCTTTGATTTGTGTACTCAATTCATATCGTTCTCTATATCATAATTCTTCCGCGCGTCAGGGTGAAAATCGGGGATTTCAACGGACCGCGGAAATCTTTGGTGTTGTCCTTTCCCTTCCTTTGATTTAGACGTGACACGCTGTAGTTTATTCGGCATTTCTTCAAACGCTTCTATGATCGAATCCTTCCAATTGTTAAGTATTTATAACATATCATCGTATTCAAAATATAATCAATATGGTTGGGATACAAAAAGGAAGGCGTTGAAAGAATTTTCAACGAGGGTTCGAAGTAAAACGAAATTTCGGTATTTTAACTGGAAGAAAATGGGAAACGCGAGAATTATCTATGAAAATCGTGACGTCAATCAAACAGCGAGGAAGTCGGATTGCTTGGCCGCGAGCCAAAGTGTAGAATAATAGTGTATGTTAATCTTGACGCTAGGGATCGTATCGTTTTAAACAACATCCTATTTAACGACCCCTCTCACGATCTTCAAGAACTTTAGAAATTATTCCTTTAATTAAGGTCGCGTAAAAGTGTCTTGAGAATTTTTGCAAGCTAACACGCCTTCTCTCTCTCTCTCGCGTGCGTATCTTTCGTATTATGAAATTGAAATGCGTCGGTGAAGTTTTGACAGAAAGACGTAAGATGAAGTTGTAACCGAATACGGTAAATTTCCATAGATTTCCTCGGCGAGCAAAACCGTCAGGCGTAATTGGAGAATATTTTTCCTTGCATACGCTCGTCGCAACGATGCGTCCTATGCAAGCGACGTATGTAGGATGTTATACTTTGTAGAGTGTGGCGTCATTCAACGCAGTGTACGTGTCCAAGTGGAAAACACTGGCGACACCAATTATCCATTTTTGCACGGAATTATCGCCGTCGACCGAGATAACGGTGACCATGCTCGCGTCGCGTACAAATCGTTTACAAAGAGAAGATACTCGAAAAACACCATCGAACTTGGAATTCCGCGATGGCCTTGCTCGTTATCGCCGCGTGAAATACCTCTCAGATCAAAATAGTACATGAACACCACCGATGCATCGACAGCAGTCGCCCTTTTACCTCTAACAAGTTTCTACCACGTTTATTATGTCGAAGAAACAATCTTTCTCTATTAAAAGCATAATTTTAATCGTTGCGCTGAATATTTTCCGGCCACGTTTAAAGCTATACAACAGATTACTCACTTTCTCTCGAGTATCGTAAATTAGTTCGCTTTTGCTTCCACTGTCTGAGATAACAATCGTTAATGTACGTATAGGGACGACTGGTTGCTATCGGTGTGATTCCTACCGGTTCGTGATCGGTACCGGGGATGACATAGTGTACGTTGGGTGGCCATTTTAGAGGCATGCCTGGACGATCAGTCACACTTAACGTCAGGACTGAAGTGACTTAGTTTAGGGCTGTTTAAGGGCGGGCTGTTCGCGGATGAAAAGCTTGGGGGCCTCGCCCATTCGAGACCGTCGGGGTGCGAGTCTCTCTCTCTTTCTCCGATGTAGTTCCATCGTTTCTACCCTCTCCATCTTCTCAACGAGCTACCAACTAACAACGTGAATGAGAGGGCGACTTCTCTACTAGCCAGCCTTTCTCCTCTGTATGTTCATCCCTCATTCCGCCGCGTCTTTTTCTCCGAAAGCACTCCGAGAACTATATCGTCGTTGCGACTAAGGTACGTACGCACACGATCTCGTGGAAACGTTTCGCTTCTGTGCACGCACACGTCGTTGTTCGGTGGTTTACGCGGGTAGTTACGTACGAGGGAGGCTTTCTGACGCGCGCGACGTTTCCTCTTCGTCCCGAAGGGTTGTTAGGTATTTCTTTTTTCCCTCGTCCACGAGGGAGCAGATTGTCGTTACTCTAATTGTTGCTCGTACGTGTCATTGTCAGTCGGATAAAATATCCCCGTTTTGCTTCACCCTACAATTAGCGATCCACGAAGACAATAGCCGGAAACTTTCTGAATTCCTATCTGAAAGAGCGCTTTGTCGAGGCGCGCGATGTATTTCCGGGAGCACGACAGTTCCGAAAGAGTTCCGAGAAAGTAGAACAAATTCGGCAACCGTCTACAACTTCCATCTACCGCATGCGACAACTTAACGATACGATCGTTGCCTGGCACGAGTTTACAGGCCTATACACTTACCTCTCACGTTTCAGCATCGCGACTCTGGCGTCTAAACAAGGTGTCGAATTCGTGGGTGGCCGGTGCTGCTGATCCATCAGCCCTTTTAACACTTTTAACATCCTTAACCTAGGAATACTTCAAAATTCGTTTATCTTTTATTGGCTCATCCTGTCGCCAGTTAACTCGAAGCAGTGTCGCCAATCACAACACTGTGGATCGCGCTTTCGCTTTCATTCTGCGTACACGCATACGCATAAAATGGCTACAAAACGTATTTGCACACATCCTTATCCTCCAACGAGGTATTTTTCATCAGGTTCTATACTTTGTGTGTTCGCAGTATCAAATTTTTTCAGACGCATAAAGATACTACCGAGTGATACGCGATTCGATATACCCGAATCTAATTAATTAGCACGTGGATGCTATAACGAATACGATAGTTTCGTAGCTACCTCAGCTGTCTTTGTCTTCACACGCAGAAGATATCAGTTTCCGACAAAGGATTACCTACATACACTGACACTGTATCGTCACTGGCATTGGCATAGTATTTGAGATAACCAGCGAAAGAATCGCGCAGAAATTTCATGAACGTGCGAAGCTTTCTTTCGAACTCTTCCAAAAGAAAGAACAGAGGCGAACTGTGAATTCTCTGCTCCGTCGTTACCTAGCACGAATGCAACGAATGCACACGCTTCATAGCGAGAAATTGGTAGCATGTTTCTTTTAAATAAACGCTCGGCCAACGCAATGAGATCAGCCAGCTTGTCGCTCGCTGTGTATCAACGTTGGCTGAAAGACGTAGAGAAATCCGAGGTGCACGATTCGAGGAGTAAGCGTGGAACGGGGGAGGAAAGGTGTAAGATTACCGTCTTTATACGTTTCTCGACTGGCTGTTGTTTGTTGGGTTCACGAACAACATTGTAAGTAAATGGAGTAAGTAGTGGAGACCGTGGGGTTATGCTGGACGGGGCCACGTGTTGTACCGTCTACGTATCAAACGGTGGCTACGTAAGAACGCAGATATGTCAGCCAGCGAAGCGTAGACCGGTCCTCGTGATTCTACGTGGTCAGCAAAATGGAAAAGAAACATGGCTCGTAGCGCAATTTAAACGAGCCGCGGTTCCAAGTAGCGAAGACTCCACGTGGAAGGAGTTCATGCAACTCAAGCAGAAGGTACTTTGATCGTTAGAACACGCGTTGGTGCTTCAGATAGGAAGAGAAAAGATATCACAAAGAAATCGAATGGCTATTTAGTTTGCTTCGGTTAGAAACGCTAAGTTCATGCGATTACAAGGGGTATTTAAACAATTCTACGATGATGCGAATGACGTGATGTATAGTTAAGTCAAAAGGTTCGTGGATTGAGTTGTTTGGTTATCAGTCGATGTTCAGGCATTTCCGAGAAATGTAAACGTTGAAAAATATACCGGACGCGTCTGAAGGGAAGAAACGCATCTAGAAAATATCCAGAGTAGGATATTTATCATAACTCGACACATTCGTTACATATAAATTCATATTCTTACGAACATGACTAGAGAAATACCGTTCGTGACGAACGCTTGTTTTACACGGTATGATACTTTGGATATTTTATATATTTTTACATGCCATGTACATTCTTGATTGCTTATTGATCCTTTAAAAGCGTTTAAATATTTCCTGCGAACGTATAAACATTCTCAGTCTATTTGTAAAAAATAGAAATCTATTTAGATTCGATTTATCTAGTCGTATTTGCGATAACATAAAGTTACGCAAATATTCGCAGCTTCCTTTGTTGCATATTTAGGCGCGCATTCGCAGATTCATCGTCGTACAACGACCAGTCTACGAACTTTTTGACCGAATCGGTATAATCGAACGATGTTCGCTAGATTCGCGACAATCTCGTTAATTCCGATATTTGACCAAAATGTCCGATAAGGCGTAGACGAGATAAATTGTGCAGCTTGTACGTCTTCGGAGCGATATCAGAGAGGAAACAGGCGTCGTTCGAGAACCGAGGATTAATATCGAGTGTACCCTATAGTTTTTGAGCAAATATGCAAGATCCGTGTGCGCGTGGGAATAGTGACAAAGATAATATTTGTTGAGATTTACACGCGTGCCGTGTCGACGTTATTTTCGTATCCGTAATACCGCCGTGTCTTCCATGATCGAGCACACACGAGCCGTGTGTGCAAGCGAGAAAATGGCACGGTTGTTCGCGCGCCGCAAATACGCGCTCTATGAAAGTGTCGGAATGCGTGCATCCCTCAATGAGAATAAATTGTCGATTATTCCGTCAATTCCGAGTTTGCACCGATGGATGCGACAGAAACGTAACACCGGATATTGCCATTCGGTGAATGCGCATCCCACGCGTAAATTTTACGCGTTTTCCCTTGAACATTTTCTGAAATGTTTCGGTAAATACAACGACAACCGAATATCAAATATTCCAAACGTTTCGTAGAAAATATTCGATGATAAAATTACACGGAACACTTTTAATACAGGAAGAAGATACGAATTTCGGATTCGGATATTTTCATCCGACGGAGGTGGTATGTCCTTGGAGGAAGAAAATGGAATCTTCGAGATGTAAGGCTAAGGATAAAGTGGACTTGTCATATGGCGCCAAGAAGAATCACATTGGGGTGAAACGTGGCCAATTGTGTTCGTCCTTTTAATGGAATAGGTCCATACTCGCTATCGTTCGTATCGTACCTATGGTTAACGTAAATATCGTGGTTTATGCTCGAACACGCTGTATGCTAATATTTAATTTAAGCTACGATCGAGTTACATCACCGTACGGTCCTTTCAAACAGGGCAATGAAATTCGATCGCGACGAACTTGGCCTTTACGTTAATTTTTCTTACGCGTTAGCATAAATTCTTCGGAAGAATATTCAAAATGATTGTACAATTTTTACTATTTTCATGACGATCGCACTTTCATCCGATATTAAAGAATTTTTATATAAAATACCGTATCCTTAATGGTTCCTCTTCTATTCTTACAATCGTGAATTGAAGCGATGATTTGTTATAATTATTTTCCATCCTCACTTCTTACTTACTTTCGTCGATCGTTCATTTCGGATTTACTACATTCGGATCTTCGATCTTGAAACCTGCTCAATGCCCAAAAATGAGCAAAAATCTCCGGAAATAGGAGTTCAAATTCGTCTCACCAACAAATCACGTCCTGTCTACGACCTAGACCAACCACGTCGACCAGTCAACCTTATTTCGGACTGTTAAAATGCGCAAGCACACTCTCGGTCCGTTGTGTCGTGGGATCGGTGAATGGATTTTCTGTCGTGACCAAAGGGGGATGATGAATCGCGCATGTACCAGCCCCCTTGTCTTTTTGTCCAACACGAGGGCGTTCTTAGGACGTAGCAGAATGTACAGCGGGGGTGTAACAGCCAGAAAAAAGAGCGCAGGGGATGGTTATGCGTTATATCCGACAACGAGAATGTAGGTGAGCCGATGTTAAGCCGTTGCGGAGTTGCAGGCTCGCGCACCCTCCACAATGCATTGAGACGGTCACGAACGACAAGAATTGTGTTGCCTGTGCCCCCCGTTTGTATACGACTTTTCTACGTGTACCACCGTAATCGTTCGACGATGGTAATTCACGGTTTGACCTAGTATCGCACTGCTGGATACGCTCCAAAACGAAACCGAATCGATTTGTCGAGTTTACCAAGGGTTTGCTCAAAGGACCGACGAATTCATTAATTCTAATGGTCGACCATGTCGCATTGAGGTGTCACGATTCAGACATTCTTGTTTCCTCAGATCCTACGCCGTGATATTTCTTTGAAAATTCCAAGCGATTCCCGATTTTAGGAAACGTTTGCTCGTAAAGACGTTTGGGAAGATAATAGACTCGGCATCGGATGAATCGGAGATTTTGGAATTCGTAAGTACGAGGGGAGAGAAAGATATTCAGATTTTCAAAACGTTGGAGAAAGCGTGTTCGTAAACGATATCGCGGATCGATCAGGGGAGGGAATATCGCTGCTGTCTTGTTTTGTCAAAGAGCGTTCGAAATTCGTTTGTTTAAAAACGACACGCGTTACGAAACACGGAAGAGAATGCGTACGTGTGTTTGGTTTCATTCCTTTAACGATGTTGCTTGTTCGTAAATATTTTACGAATTCTTCGTGCAATGATTTTTATCGACGCGACTGTTCCTTTCCTTATTGATATATAACGTGTTCAACGAATGACAACAGTTTAGAAATTTTCTAGGCACTCCATCGCAAATTATAATCCATAAGTAGAGGAAACTTTAAATTAAACACCGTATTCGACCATCGCTGAATAGGAGTATTATTACATATATGTATGTATTAGTCCATGTCACTGCGCCACGCCAGAAAAATTACTGAAAATTCTCAACGCGAGAATTGATTGTAATTTCAACAAATAAATAAAAAAAAAAAAAATGTATGTATTAAATATCATGATATGCATTGAAAGATCGTACGTATATCACGTAAATATATTACTGGACTATTTATCGCGTACATCGATCGTATCTTCTGTACAACGAAATATTTTTCTTGTCCTGCCCGGATAAAATTTCTACTAACCACTTCATAAGTATAAAAAATAAGATATCCAAGAAAAATATTTCTCTCCGTAAAACGAACGTCCCAAAGTCACTTTATCCTTGAAAAAATCAATATTTATGAATCGATGACCTCGAATGACACGTTTCCCCGGATAGTCCTGACCAAGCTAAGGTGCAGCTACGAGTTGCAACTAAGTGTAGCTAAAGCGTACCGCGGGTATCCATTGGTACGACGGTTCGCAAATAAACTACCAGCAACCGTTGAAGTCTCGTCTTAGTCCTGGAAAGGTGCGAGGATGACGACAGAAGGCGAGGAAGAAGCACATGTTTCGTATTAGATGTTTTCTACCTGTCGACCCGAGCCAAAGTGTATAGAAAGTATTTAACAGAGAATACCAAAGTAAGCTTGCGAGGCTAACGCCAGGAGACGAGAAACGTGTTTCCCTAAGGTCGTGGACATTGTGTTCCGGTAACGGCAGGTTCTTTCTTTTATGCGAAACATTTTGGCGACACATGTTTCCCATTTCGAAATGCACTTTGCTCTTGGCAAAAAGGTGCACAGCAAGGTGATTATATAGCCCAGTCATAAAACGAGGTTCTAACCTGTCACAGTCTTTTTGGGGTTTTTGCCCCGGAAGAATTCGTACACGCGACGAGATCGTCGCGTCTCAAGCTTCGTCATCGGACTGCGAACTCTTTCCGAACATTGTTTCAGAAAATTCTATTCTCGTTATTGTTCGTTTCGACGCTGAGTCAACCGATAAACGATTCGTTCCTCTTACGCAACTGTATTCTACATTTTATCGCAAAATTTCCATCGTTTTTATACAAAATGCTGCAACGCAGTTCCGACGAAATTAGAAAGTGTCCACTCTAATAATCTCTCGTATAATTATCGTATAAAATACAGGTGGTTGCACGTCGTTAAAAGAACGAACAGACAGGTAATAAATTCTGTTCGCCAATCGGAACGGTAGTTCCAACGATTACCCTTGTAATATTTCAATAGCCCGAACTTCCGACAGTTTTTTCTCCAGATTCACGAGTAATTGTGGGTAGAGTCGAGGCCAGCTACGGGTGTCTCGCAGCGGGAACCCCGACAATGGAACAGTACCGCCACCAGCAATCGTCTTTGCTTTCGATTTTGTCACCCGTCACCTCGATATATATGACGGTCCAGCGCGGACCACTTGGGCTTTCTCCGACAATCTCTGCTGTTTTTCTCTCATTCGCCCTTCCGTTCCTTTCTCCTTCCCCTCTGTAGCTAGTCTACTCTCCTCTCGTTTCATCTTCCTATCTCGTCTCTCTCGCCTACAACGGAGAACCCAGACAGAGAAGTTTTCACGTGCGTGTACAGAGGGGTCTTTCGGCTGACCCTGCTCCAAGGGTGGAGCTTAAAATAAGGGTGGTACCTCACGGCTTACCTACCCCATCGAGAAACAGCATCGGGGATGAGATGAAAGCGAAGGAACAGCAGTAGGAGGAGAAATATGCCGACGGAGGGAAAGAGAAAAAGACGAAAGGCGACACGAGGTTTCCACAACTTTGTACGCTAGTCGTAATTTCAGTGCAAAGGACGTCAGTCGTGGTGCGTGTATCCCTTGTCGAGATTCATTCCATATGCATTTTCAAGGTCGTGATAGGAATCAAAATTTTCAAATTTCAGAGGATTCCCCCTCCGTTTTATCTCTGAATCTTTTTTTATTTTTTTTTTTTCGTTCGGAGGAAGCGTATTAATGCGCATTAACGCGTATTAATGCGTATTAATGCGTATTAATGCGTATTAATGATTACATATATGTGTATATATGTGTGTATATGTGTGTGCGTACAAGTGTGTATGCGATCGAAAGAAAATGTTGGAACAAATTCGATGATATAGCCGAGAGTTTCGTGAAAATCGTCCGTGTCGTCCAGGACACGTGGTCAACTCGATGTTACGAGGAGCACGCGGAATCTTTCAAGTGTCCAAGTGTCACGAACGAATTCCTATGTAAGTGTTAATGTTAGAGAGTAAACGTATTTGATCGAGTTTCGCGCGTATAACGCGAACGTAGAAGATGGCGTCCACCGGCGAGTTTCATGGTCGTCGTGTTGTTTTAAAGAGCGACCCTTATGTCGATAGTTGGAGACGGAAACAATCTCAGAAAGATATCGAAGTTTGTTCCAAAACATGTCACTTTGAAAATCCTCGTCGATCTACTTTTTCTCGAAATAACTCTTTCAACGTTTGTTCGAGCTAGTTGGCGATCGTTGTGATCCTTTCGCGAGGACGTACAACGCGAAAAAAAGAAAAAATTGAATGTGTTTTATCGATTTCTTTCGATAATCGAATCATTACCAGACCTATCTACTCGTCGTTAATTTTTCAGTGCGTCGTAGCGTCGTACTTGCTAGTTCCAATTATTGTTTTTAAGCTCGGTTCATTCAGGCTCTTTAAACTTACATACACGTTCATGAACCTATTCGTTCCACAATCACGACAAAGAAGAAAACTTTACGACGTTCTTTGTACCTATAGGGAATGAATGTTTTTTAACCGTTGATTCTAAGAATACAGGGACAAGTACAACCGATTCATTTCTACGCTGTTATGCGTGTTAACTCCTCTGTGGTACTTCTAGGTACTACGTTAATACGTACCTCTAGTCTCGTCGAGTCCCCGCATTCTTTATTTTCCTTTCTCTCCGTCGTTTTACGAGTGAAACTAATTAAAACCGAGAATATCCGAATTCGTTTCGTCGAGTTTTCTCGCTAGATACAAAACGCTTTTACTCTACTACTAAACTACTTTTAGACATTTCTTCGTCGTATTACTCTTTGTAGGAATCTTTCTTACGAAATAATCACTGAGAAATAATCGAAGAACGAAGATTCTCTTCGTAGAAATAAATGCGCGAGAAAGATACGAGGCTGTGTTCGGTGAAATTTTCCGTAGTCGGCGTATATTCTTATACACTTTACAAGCAAGATGTTGAGATCGAGTCGCGGAATTGGTGACTGAAACGACGGAGCAGGAAAAAAATGCATTATTCAAGCAAATTTCCATTCGTGAGAAGTCTCGGTAGATGGGTAGCTACGTCGTTAGATTGCTCTCTTGCCGGCGTTTTAATGACGGTTTGCTCCCTTTGCTTTCGGTTCTCATAACGAGCAGCTTCGGCGTCGTTATGGCATTCGGTGCTGTATCGTTGTTCGACGACGTCGATAGTGATATTAGCAACGTTACGTCCGTGAACTCTCTCCTACAGTATCGCCATTTCTTTTTCATTCTCGCGTATTGTTTACGTACGTTACCTTTTCTTCTAATTTTATAACTCTTGGCTTAATGCATTCCTTCGTTTCTTTCTTTCTCATCGCTTACTTAAATTTCGTATTTTATAATTGTAACCTTACCGCGATGTTTTTCTGTTTCAGACAACAATTCATCTTCAGACACTCTAGACCTCAGCTCGCACAATCACTATCCTCTGAACGGTAATTCTGTCCCTAGTACGTCCGGCCCGCAGGAAGTCGTAATGAAGGAGAAAAGCAAGAAGGCAGCGCGAATCCGCCGCGACAGGGAGAATCAAGAGTTTCTGGAGCTCGCAAAGCTATTGCCTGTACCAGCCGCCCTCACGGGCCAAATGGATAAGGCTAGTGTCATTCGATTGACGACTAGTTACTTGAAGATGCGAGCGTTGTTCCCAAACGGTACTACTCTAAAATATCATCCCATAAAACATAACATTTCCAACTAGAAGAGATGACTATGCAAGCAGAATTTCGAACTGTTAACCCATTCAGGACCGAGCAATATTTCTTCGCGTCTCTTAAAATCTTAGAATTTAGGCGAAGAAGATAGCAACGAGAAAGATATTAAGCGACTCCTTGGAATTCCTTCTCTCAGCTACAACGTTAAAGAGAAAAATCTCGCGATATTGACTGATCGGAAAGAATCGCAAAAAAAAATCGGCCTTCAACGAGTTAATAAGTAGGAATCGAGAAAAATTCGGTAATCCCGTTCGAGGATGTTTAACGGGATTCGCTTCGAAAATAGTCGGAGAAACAAATCGATTGGTAATTTGTCCGAGTGAGTGGTTACGCGGGTTTGATACTACGCGCCGAGTAATAAACTTCACTTAGCGGTAAACGGATTGGGACGATATTCTTTGTTAATTCAGCCACCGGACACTTACGCGCAAAGGGCAAATAGTATCGGATGAGATGGATGTGATTGCGCACTTAATGCATTGTTAGTCCCCGCTGCTTTGTAAGCAAAGCATGGGGGCTGTTATAGTGTTACAATGGCTTCCCCCGTCTCACCCCCTGCCCTCGCGTTCTTACGACATCGATGAATTGAATTTCAAGTGGCTGCATCCCTCTAGAATACGGTCGCGTCTTTATTCTTCGAAAAAATGAAAGGAAAGGGAGAAGGAAGAGAGAAAAAAGAGACACGTCGCCCACTCTGTGACACTTCTAGGGTGTTCCTTTTTTCATTCGCGTGGAAAATTAGCCTTTGAACAGGTAAACGGGCGTGAAATACTTTCAAAAGGATAAATAAACTCGTTCTGTTTCGATCGTTCGTATCAAGAAATCGCCACACTGTGCGCGTGTTACGTCTAATCGTTACTGCGAAATTATTTAATCGTCAGTCAGTGAATTTTATCGATAATCGTTTAGCTAAAAATTATTTCATCGAATAATCCGAACGAGATTGTCGACCAATGAGATAAATATCTGTGATATCAGGTCGCAGTACCGTGCCGCCGAGGTGGCAACGATCAAGCCATTTTCCGTGAAATTCCACGCGGCTGCAGAAACCGCCCCTGCAGCTGCAATTGTGGCAGCGCGCGCGTGAATGTAATTAATGCGCAGACACGAAATACTTGGCTATAGGCTTGCTTACACGTCGTGTATGAAACGTCGCTAGAAACATGTATATCGGGATGACGAGACCGACGCGTTCGTACGATGTGTGCCGCGTCCTTACGGAGAAAACCTCTTTTCTTAGTTGTTAGATGGCAACGATTAAGTTTTAAAACAATAACGAGCGAAAGAACCGAGCGTGAATTTCTCTTTATTCCCAAGCAATAGAAAAGCAAAAGGAATACTTTCAGCGACATTTAAATGTCGCCGTCGTTTAGGAAAATTAATTCAGCCGAAAGTTTGACAGCGGTGAAATGATTTTTCAGGGCTCGGAGAAGAATGGGGCGCTTCCCAGCCAGGCAACATATCCCTGCAAATCGCCCTCAAGGAGGTGACTAGTTATATTTTGCAAGTAAGCACTCATCGTTCTCTGTGTCGCGCCATATAAATCGATCTAACGGTCTTGCATACGTTGTCAGACGTATAAACGTCAACGTTTAGCCTTTGGTAGTACCACAGACAGATGCTTCATTTTCTTGATTTTTATAATTTCATCTCCTATCGAATTGAACGAGATAAGGGCGCGACCAGGAGTTGAAAGCTGTTCTGTTCGATACGAAAGAGATCAGGCCGTAACGAGGCGTTGAAATCTAAATTCTAAAGACCAGAATATTCTTCTCCTTATTTTCTCGTCTCCGCGATCGTTGGATTACGTTTGAAAGAAGATTTCTTTATTTTAGGCCTTGGATGGTTTCGTGTTTGTGTTGGCGCCTGATGGAAAAATTATGTACATAAGCGAAACCGCTAGCGTGCATTTGGGAATGGCACAGGTCAGATATATACGTTTTATCTCCTTCTTATATCTATTTCGAATTATTCAATGCAAGTATTCTAAGCTTCTGCTAGGAAGATGAGAATTTCACGCAGAATCACCTGACGTGAAGTGTTAATGAGTTCAGGTGGAATTAACGGGTAACAGTATCTTTGAGTACATCTACCAGAACGATCACGCTGAAATGTTATCGGTCCTAAACCTACCACAGAGCCCGGCGGATCTCGCTGGTTTCACTTTTCCGCCTGCAAACTCCAGAGGCGAAATCGAACTAGAACGCGTCTTTATCCTCAGAATGAAGTGCAATTTGGCGAAGAGATGTGCGGGACTAGTCACGGAGGGATACAAGGTAACGTAATCAAAATTATGTAAAAATTCTTCGATTCACGTCTTTCCGACGTTCAGAAAATTGCCCATCTTTCACAAATTTTGTAAACCTAAAATAATTAAACGAGAATTTTCCAAATTTTCGCTTACACCGCTGTAATCTTCAGGCCACTACTCTGTATTTTCGTATGCATATACCATTCATTTTGATACTCTGGTCATTGGTTGACTTCTAGCGTTACGAATAACGATAATATAATTACAACGATACACGTATTTTAAGAAGATGGATTTTGCGTTAGAACTACGAGAAATTTCCTGAAATAATTCGAGGGTTAACGATTATCTTGCGAGACGAAAGTACGCGATTATCGGTTTATTGGGTTTCGTAAATCGCGCAATATTCGCAGCAAACAAACCGCGAGACAAGGCGGCGAGGAGAAGGCGTTCAACGATTAGCATAACGCCTAGGCTGCTTGCACAGGAAATCATAAAACGAATAAAAATTCAAATGCTAAATAAGAGATAAGAAGTGGCGAGCTAAGTAGGGACGGTATTGTCCTGGTCACGCGCCAGTCGAAAAGAAAACGGCCACCAGGTAGAAGGCTGCTTAAACTGCATCCGTTCCTTTCCTGCAATAAAAACACCGGCTACGTGAACGTGTTTCATATATCCGGAATAATCGAAATTTACGAAGATCAATCTACGTGGCCGTGGTTCCTTTGTGGAACAATTTTATTTCAGTCGATTCCATTTCGTTCTCGATTCGTTTCGATTTCAGCTTTCCAGATAATTTTTCTATATTTCGAACGTGTCTTTCCATCCGTTTGCTTTCGGTAGCGTGTTTTCTCTGATAGAAAAATCAGAAAATTGTTGACGTATTTACAAAATTTCTTTTATTCTATCAAGAATTAATTACGCGAATTAATAACTTCGAAGTGTCGTTTATAACGCTGTAAAATCGGTAGAATACAAATCTAAATCGTCTACTAAATAATATCTTACGAGATTAAATATACGATATACGTGTTTCGTTTAGACATCACAGTTTCCATTAACACAGCTAGTCTTTTCATCAGTCAACAAGAATCTTCTTTACGTGATTCGTGAATTAAGAAATTTAAGAAACACGACGACAACGAGTTTCTGAAACGACAATGTAATTTTGCTGGATTTGAAAATTATGAACATTCTGTTAATGCAAATTAAAGATCGATTTCATTCTATGCTAAATAAAATCATTACAGGTCCATTAATTTTATGATTAAATCACGCTCTGTCAAAGATAATCGATCGTCCTAATAATTTTACACGTATAATTATTTACCGTATTCTTTCGAATATTCTCGAATCTCGCTCAAGCTACCAATTATATTAAAGCGAATATCTGAAATCCACTTTTCGAGGCTGGGATCGATGTTCCGAACACGGCGCGCATCGTTATTCATGGATTACCCAAATTACTTTCATCGATCCGATTAAATCAGTCTCCCTGGCGCGGTCCAGATTTCGTCGACAATTGCTCGCCACGATTTACGATCATTAATACCACAAACGATTTACCGAAAATCAGGATATCCACCCCAATACTTTCACGGATGATCCACGTTGGTTTTACCAAATGTTCCACATATGTTCGGGCAATAACCATCCTTTCATTTATCCTTTGTAAAGGGTAAGCACAGAGAAAGGGACCTGCAACACTTTGCACTTGCCGTGGCGAAGGAGACTGCCCTCGAAGAGGAAAATGTTTGGCAAATAGTCGTTCAAGCCTGTAGCGCTATGATGACCGTGGCTCTCGACGAAATCGCACACAGAAAAGACCCCAATAGGCGTTGAGCAAAGTCATGAATGCAACCCCTGTAAGCTGTTAAAGGCGAGTTCGCCGAAGGGGTTTACATGGGACGAAGGTGGCTTTTTGTATGGCACTTAGACACACAAAGACCAAACCTATAGTTGGCCGGATTTTGCGTAGGCGCGAGTAGGCGCTTCGTCTGATTTTCAGTGAATTAGATCGACGATTGCGCAAACGAGTCGAAGGGTCGCGATCTTCGGCAATCACGAACCTTGCACTTTTTTTTTTATAATGTTCAACTGGTTTTAAGAAATTTGTACATAGGTAAATTGTGGCAGAGAAGCAAAAAGAAAGAATATGTCACTCTGAAATAGTTGGAAAAAGAACAACTTGTTAGATTCGTAAATACAAGTTTCTCGAAGATATGATAAGTGAGAAATTTATGAAATTTCATAAACGATCGTTTCTAATGTATTTGATAGGGTTCAGAAATATACATCGTATAACTTCATTTTTAAATAACCAAAGTTGGAATTTTAAACGAAAGAAAAATCACTTTGGCAGCGAGCAATCATCTATTGCGTAATCGTTTTCGTGAAACGCGAATTAGAATTTCATTGATTCTAAATTTTATCGAGTTAAACTTAATCGAATCGTTCGGGAGCCACGACGAGAAGATTGCGGAGATGATGTTAGGAATATTATTTTTTACATCGTCCGTGGAATTTATGGAATTTATGGAATTCCATTTTGGGTAAATGGAAGCAAATCATTTGTTCATCGAGTATCAAACTGTTATGTTACTGTATAAAGAAATTAAAAAATTTGTCTTCTGAGACTCGATTTAGCTCAATTTATTACTGGATGATACTGTACCTATTAAAAAATCGATTCTTCAGCGCGTCACTCGAGCTCGTTTCCACAGACGGAATCGAGCGAGTCCGCACCCCGTTACGAATTATGTATTTCGTTTCTTGCCGGTTTCACCCTCGTGTTCCCGTACTCGCACGCTCGGGCCCGCGCCGATGCATCGCGAAATTGCATATGAGAGAAGCGAGAATGCAACGCGGGCATACGGAACAAGCCTATTTGCTTTACAAATCCGCCATCTACTCGAGACACAGGCGACGTTGAACGAGGCTTTTTTTCCATTTCATCGGCCATTTAATTAAGCAGGAATTGTTAATTTACCCCCGGAAGCGGCGTTGTTCCACGCGAAAATCCGCACTTCAACCCCCCCGATGAACTCGCTCGAGTGTCGCACTTACGTCCTGTCGGAACCGCTGTATAACATTAAGAATAATCACGTGCACATGTGTAAATAACTATAAGTCCTCCATGTCGAGTATATCGCCCTTAATTGCGATCTTTCGTTTGAATATTCTCCCTTTCCTACTTTTAAACTGTGGCCCTGCAGTTGATCAAAAGTTAATTACGAAATTCCTCCGCGAGAAGTTAATTAGACCCGGCCTAAGCAAGTTGGGCCAATTTTTAATTTCTCTGAAAAACTTTCCAACCTTTCGTTTTAAAAACTAATTGTATAATTGAAGCGATATAAGCGTCGGTAGGTGTCGCAAAATTTTTGCACATTTTCATGCAAATCCAGTAAATTTGAATCTCAGGAAAGACTAGAATCGAAATAAAAGAAGGAGATAGTAGATCTTAACCAAAAAGTGTTCGCGAACGATATTTCTCTACATAGATGAATTTATTACTTGTTACAGGTGATACATTGTTCCGGCTACCTAAGGTGTATCGTAGAGGGACCGGTAGGCTCGGAATACGAAGACGGTGCTGGTCGACACTGTATTCGAAAAGTCGGTCTACTAGCGGTGGGTCATTCTCTACCGGGACGTTGTCTAACAGAAGTGAAACTATATCAGAACATGTTCATGTTTCGTGCGTCGTTGGACTTGAAGTTGATCTTCGTGGACGCGAAGTAAGGAAGAAAATCAATCGTGTCAGACATTATTTCGGTGAATCACTTTTATTTGTCTGGTGGCTCGATCGAATTCGACCAGCGGGAGAAGAAAAAAAAAGGGGGGGAGAAACTCGACGAAACAACGAGCCAGATTATTTCTGTCGCAGTAATTACGGTACGGTGTTAAGTTGCGTCGTCGATATTTCGACGCCGGGGGAGAGAAGGGTCCTGCTCGGCGGCCATTAAAATCAGTTTCGTGTTACCACGGTCTCGCTAGATATTTTTTCCCTTCCTTCCACTTTTTTTTATTCTTCCTATTTTTCTTTTTTTTTTTTTTTTTATTCGCGTCAAATAAATATCCCGCGCAGACAAGGCTATATCATACACGTATACGCGTTTCAGTCGCGTGTACACGTTGGGAAATGAACACGTGACGGAGTATAAATACGGGGTAGGGCGATGGAACGCGGGATGAAATTTTATATCGCGCCCGGAAAATCGATCTCCATGGATGACGACGGTTATGTAAACCTCGAATTCGACTGGACTTTGGCAAATCCCGGCAAAAATAAATATATTCCTCTCTGAAATATTTGTAGCCAAAGGAAGACAGTATAGCGGATATTGTGAGGTGTTTTCATCTTTCTTCTTGCTGTTGCAGTGTATCGCAACTGACTGGATATGATCCACCGGATCTGATCGAGAAGACGCTGTATCATTACGTGCATGGTTGCGACATGATGCAACTGAGGCACGCTCATGGAACCTGTAAGTATCTCAAACAATTTCTATCTTTTCATTCTCTAATTTCATCTTCAAAGGCAGTAACCTATACTCGAATTGCAAGTAAACGCTGAAATTTTCACACTATTTTTACACGTTTGATATTCTTACTTGAAACGTAACTTGTCTTAAAACTTGCACGATATTAATATCTATATCGGATGTTTATACGAAACACGAACAAATATTCCAGGTCTTATAGAATTACTGTTGAAAACGTTATAGACAAAGATGTTAAAAATTGATACGATAGATATACCGTAACAACTGTAACTATGAACGAGGCGAATAGTAAATAGGTGTCGATCGAAATAGGCCTTATTTCTCCTGACGCGTGTGTATTCGAAAGCGGTGTCAGAGGCGTCGGCGTGGTATCAGAGTGCTCGAAGAGGCTCTCGCAAGGCCAAAAGCAGCTGACGCTGCTTAACTCGGCGACGCCCTCGCTGACGAAATATCCTTTGATCTTTCTTAGCTCCCATCCTCCGCGAGTCGACTTTTCAGACGAAGCATCGCAGTATAACAGCATTTCCCTTTTTTCTCCTCCTCTTTCTTTGTCCCGTCTTGTGTGGCGCGCCAACACCTTAAAGTCTAAGTATATGCATACGTATTACATACACGGTGTACATTATTGATTGAACAATGCTGCTATGGCGCTATGAGCAGAGTAGAAAAGAGAGGCTGGCCCGATGTGTATACGTGTCTAGATGTCTACGTGTGTGTATATGTGTGCGCGCGCGCGTGTGTGTGTATTTGTGTGTGCGTGAACGTCAACGCGAGGGTGAACGAGAAGGAAGAGAGGGGATAGAGGGGACAAAGGGTGGTAGAAGAGGGCAAGAGAGGAGGAGGCTGTTACTGCTATCACTGTTTGAACAGACTCGCAGTTTCACGAGCGCAACTCGAAGGGAGCCTGACATAATGCCACTAATGTCTGCGCCTGCGGATTGTACGATCGACGTTACGCTCGAAAATTTCCTTTCGTCGATTCACGAAACAGCCTTTTCTAAAATATTCGACTATAAAAATGATTTCCGTCCGTTGAGTGGTCGATCGACCAAGAAACATAATTGTAGATAGCAGAGTGATTGTCGAGATAACGATAAATCCAACGTGTTTTATTCTCCTTCTTTCTGTTCACAGTACTGTACAAGGGCCAAGTGATAACCAAGTACTACAGGTTTCTGACGAAATCAGGAGGATGGGTCTGGATGCAGTCGTACGTCACGATAGTGCACAATTCCCGAAGCTCCCGACCTCATTGTATCGTGTCGGTCAACTACGTGTTGACGAAACCAGAGAACACGGACCTGTTGTTGAATTGCGAGCAAAAGTCCTACTGCTCCAACTCGAGCAATCCTCCCAACACCCCTCTGTCGACACAGACCACCAGCGGAAGCATCAACGAGCTGGACAATCACAGCCCCCGTTCACCGGCATATCGAACCAGATCAAAGGAATCGCCTGATAACGATTACGCAAACGGTGCCACTTATCCTAGACCCGAGTACGTTGACCTGACGAATCACAATCATTATCTGTCGCCGTCTTATCAGCCGCAAAACGTAAACAGCAGCTCTCACGAAGACAATCTAAAATACAACTCCGACTGGTTTTACCAATATGGAGGTAAGGATGCTCTGAAGCAAAACTTTTAAATAGATATAAAGCTTTACGATCTAACATCGTTGTTATTGTCGTTATCATTATGTTTACGGACTGTAGTTTGTTAGAATATGAGAAGCATTTATCTCGAGAGAACAGAAAGTAAACTATGCCTGTAGGTGTATCTGAAGATGAAGCTGAAGTACAGGAAAACTTGATTTCTTCGCAATGAAAATTAACCTTTGTAACAAACCTACTTAAACAATTTTGTTGGCCATAAAGAGCGCGAGCTCTCCTGCTTAAAAAGGAGACGGGATCTAATAGAAAGCCGAGGTATCCGCAATTCGAATTGCGTTGCAATTTCGGGGCTCTTTACGATGTCGTTAAGTATCTTACGAGTAAAAAGTAAATCGACCATTAACGTCGACGTTCGAGCGTCACAAGGTTTAAACGGTTTAAGATCAGAGAAACCGAAGTCGATACTAGGACCGAGTAGTACGAGATCCACATTTCAAGTTAAAATTTGACGAAATCCGAAGAGAAAACTAAATCTATAAAATATTACCACAAAAGTTAAGTAAAAAGTCTAGTTGAAATGAACCGATGAAATTAAGCTGTTTACATAACGAAAAAGCTTATCTATGTAGCGAAAAAAGAGGGAAGTATGTGTACACAAGATCACTAACCGAATCACTATACCAAGAGATGCTTGATAAATTGCAATGGCCAATTAGAAATAGGTAAATGCACGGCGAAAAGGAAAAGAATCTTCGACCGATCTAGCGTGCCCTGCATATAAATTCAAGTCACTGGCTGCAGCAAAAATACCGAACATTGGATCTCTACAAAAAACAAATGAACAATGACTTACGAACAGCTATCAACATATGACCCATGCGAAAATCGCTTGTAGTCGAGTTTCCATCGAATCTATGGATATTATAATTGTGCAAGTCAAACTCTGAGTTAGCAATACCTTCGCATAACCAAGTTTCAACAAGTACAATTATCATATATGGCTCTGACGAAGAAGCCTCAACGTGTTAAGTTTAGATCTTAAACCTCTACTTGAAATGCTGGAAATTTCCGACTTTATTTAAGTTTGCCATCGGCAATAATGTTCAAGATCATTCTCTCGTGAATCTCAGGCGGATAAAATGCTTTCTAACTTCTAACTGAAGATTTCATAAAAACTGTTCAGGAGCTGAACGTTGCTGACGTTGCTGAGATCCAGCGAGAGAAAGAAACTCTGAGTTAGCAATACCTTCGCATAACCAAGTTTCAACAAGTACAATTATCATATATGGCTCTGACGAAGAAGCCTCAACGTGTTAAGTTTAGATCTTAAACCTCTACTTGAAATGCTGGAAATTTCCGACTTTATTTAAGTTTGCCATCGGCAATAATGTTCAAGATCATTCTCTCGTGAATCTCAGGCGGATAAAATGCTTTCTAACTTCTAACTGAAGATTTCATAAAAACTGTTCAGGAGCTGAACGTTGCTGAGATCCAGCGAGAGAAAGAGAGAGAGAGAGAGAGAGAGAGAATTTGAATCGACAGGCGATTTGCAATCTAAAAATTGATCATCGTGCTACCGGTGACCAGTCCTGGCAACTATAACGAGACGCACTGCCACAAGAAACCCAAGTCACTGAATCAACATTTTTGTAATACATCTCTTACAAATGATCATAGTATCCAAGCGTATCCAAGATGCAGTAATATAACAGATATAATATAATATAATATAATACGATAAGTAGAAGTATGTAGAGAAACATAAAAACTAAAAAAATATCGCAGACTCGAATCGAAAGACGAATGACACTCTCGGCGAATGATCGAAAACTTGTTATATATATATAATTAAAATATAGTAGATCTCCGTTTGTATGAACTCGATTTATTTGAAAGGAATTTTAATCAGTGGCTGGTTAAACGAACTATGTATTCTATTATATCAATTCCAATTACATATCTGCAATTATAAACTATTTGTCCCCCGACAAATTCATATAAACGAAATTCTATTACGAGGTATTGAATTTCAAATGAAAAGTGAACAATTTTTCTTTCAGATATGCATCAAGACCCACTAGCTTCGGTATCGCAGCAACAAGAAGCGCAACATCCTCACCCTATGCATCACGCAAACTCCCCGTCGAACCTGCAGCAACACAGTCCCCAAACCGCTCAACAGAAACACCAGCACTCCCCTCATCTACTAGATCATTCGACGCCTCCGTCAAACCTGCCACAACCGCAGCCGCAACCACAGACACAAGCTCAACAGCAGCAAGCACCACCGCAGCAGCAGCAACAACACAGTCCCCAAAGTAGCCAACAGAACAGACCTTACTCCACCTCGTCGAGTTCCTGTTGCAGCACAGACGCCATGGATACTCATTTACCGAATGCTCTGAGCGTATACTCCGTACCGCACAGTTATCATCCTTACTATCATCACTATATGCCTGACTCGGCGCCATCTAATTTAAACGAAGTCGGTGGCGTGATCATGCACCCTAATTGCAGTCTCAACAACGAGACTCACAATGCAACCGCGAGTACCAGTGCTTCCAGCAATGTTCAACATTATGAATCTTCGTACCAACCCCATTTGAGTCACTATAATACTAACAATAATCCCGCGAAGCATTCCTATCATCATCAAGAAGCAACGCCAGCCAGTTACACCAGTGTGATCGTAGACTCGCAGCAATATAGTCCAAGCTCAGTGCAAGACCTGATTCACTATCAGCATCATTACGAAGCACATCATCAGTTCGTTCACTGACACGAACTAGACGCGGCTTGCGCATAGCACGTCGATACCAACTGTAACAACGAGTCGTGCTATTGTGATACGTTCTCTAGTGGGACAAACAACGATTTCCTGCAAGAACGCTCGAATATCGATAATTCGAGGATAATGGTGAACGATGAACGCGAACAGATTGTTCAATGGAAGGCTAAGATTTGGTGCGTTCGACCATCGGAAATATGGAAGATTATTTCGGGCGGAGGATACAGTGAAAAATCGTGAAAAACTCCAAGTGAAATCAGCATGTCGAGTGAATCACGAGGAAATATATAGTAGAAATATTGGGAATATTAAAAATGTCGCTGAATATACTGCCGAATTTGCGTAAGACTCTAACGAGAATAGCTGTACAGTTGATATATTTAAGAAGATGATAATTTAAGGATTTGCGATCCCGGAGGTTTACTATATCGTATTGTAGCATATTGAGTGACGATCTGTTGTGAAATTCGCTGGTCATTAGGTCTGTTATACTTTATTCACATATCACTTAAGCTTCTTGTTTGAAGAATATGCACCTTGTGGCAATTACGTTGAATAATTGCTTCGAGATTAATATAAGTTAAGCTTCGGATATTCTATAGCGGGTGGTTACGTTCGTGTGGCAAATGCGATTTTCATTTTGTAAGAATTGTAAGAACACCTCTTAACATATTCATCTCTTTCTCTTCCACCATTTAAGCGTTTATTTAGACGTAAACCAATCTAATCGTTTGATCGCTAATGACGTTCGTCAACATTAGCTAAGATAACGATTTCGATCGTGTATTTAACGAAGATTTCGATTCAAATGCTAATGAGATTTTTAATCGAACGGATTTATCGTAGAAAAAGCAGACGGATTTGAATCGACGATTCGAGAAAATGTTCGAATCAGCCAAATTCGAGATAACATTAACGGTCGAAAAAATTCAATCTAAGATGAAATTAAAATAACGGAAAAAGAAAAGAATTTCTGCGAATTACACGCTGGACGTGAACAGCTAAAATTCTTCTCAAACTCGAGATGCCTGAGGTGGGAAATAACGCGATCGTGTCTACGATGGACGAGTGATTTTATACGATTTAATTGCACGAAATGTTCTGTAAAAGTACTAACCCTAGCATTTATTCGCCAATAAGAAATTACAAGCGTGTAACTGTACATAAGGTGAAAAGTGAGGAGATCGGAGGAGATCCGAACGAATAGCGCGAGATACATACTTAATTTGTAGACATGTACATTACATAGTCGTTCATAGCTGGTCGAAACTCTTATATATAAATACAGTAGATATTTCTTAGGTAGACCCGAAGACTGACCGGTGTTTGTACCAACCGACCAAAGAAACACACCCTCCTTCGTATTAGAAGAGAAAACAAAGGTACAAATATCACCGTTGTTATATCTTAAACCGCATTTATTTAAATATCGCGCGCATCTCCAAAACCCAATACTTAACAAATATGACCATAGAGTATTCTGGCGATCCCAGTTACATCTTAATCATCGAAGTATTTTATTATCGAACTTCCATACTATAGTAACCTTAGGAGTTGCTCGAGGCCGCCACGTTAGCACCACGAGACTAAATCACATGTATAATACACGTGTACACATTGCCAATTGCGAGCTACTATTATTTATAATCGATGTAAATTAAAGAATCGAAGGTACTGTTTGGTAGTTGGGGTGATGATCACCGTGTTGTACGATACGTTACTATTGTAACCGTTGTAAATATTGTAAAAGTGATAGCGCGCGCGCTGCATACCTATTGCGAGAAAAATATAATCGATATTTTCCTCTGATGATCTATCTTATTGCTGTTCTTTTTCTCTTATTTTCTTTTCGTACATAGATCCTCCTCTTTCAATCGATATATTTGTATTTAAATCTGCGTTTAAATCTATTTCAACGTATAAAAACTTCAAATTTTGTTCTCTCTCGTCACGATTGGAATTATTGTATCTCGAAAGTAACGAGCAATTGAAATAAATCAATAAACGAATCGAGCTATTCTTGAAGCGAATTATTCGATGTTAGTAAGATGATAGAAGTGTTCCTGTTTTTCTTTTTTTTCAATTGATTAAAAACACATTATCGAATGCATTGAATAAATTCATTACACGAAACTATTGGAATAAATCGTCGTTTTTTCGAATTATTTGATATTTTATCGATGACGAAGTTTCCCCTTTACCGTGGGAATTTCCCATGATGCTCAATCCTGTTCCCTAAGGTACCCGTGAAAGACAAATAACATAATGGACATGGTGACATGTTTCTCCTTTTCACTGAATTTCCAAAAATTAAGCCAAAACATGTGGACACCCCATGGATATCCCATGAAATATCTTAAACAAATGATTCGCATTTATCTTGGATTCAAGATTATAATTCTTCTTCTTTCATTTATAATTCAGGGATAAAAGATATTTCCTGACGTTTAGAAAAAGGAGATTATGTATCCCAATGGTAATTTTCAAAATACAAAAAGATAAAACTATAAGATTACTAAAAATTAAAATAAATAAAGACGGTATTAAGAGAGAGTGACGAAAGCTAATATTAAATTGTAAAAACTGCGACAATAAAAATGTGAAACTATAAAAGAAAGTCTTTAAAGAGACGTACGAAGAACGTTGCGAGAATTTGTTCACCAAAGTTAAATATTTTATAATTTTATACAATTTTTTATGAAATCCTACAATTTATACCATGGAGGAAAACTCGGTATTCTGAAGAGGTCGTTGATTATCCCACGACAAAGGCGAAGGATCGGCTGGCAGCATCCGTTCCCGGATCCCCCCGAATGAAATAGAAGAAAACAACGATCCTGTTTTTCTCCGGCGTTCGCCCGATTGTCACTACACCGGCACGAACAATAAATTAATTGTGCCGTGTACGATTCTTGGGTTAGCTTTCGGTGGTCGCGTGCTTGTCTGCATGGGGTCGCTCATGAAGGGAGGCACGTGCCTCTTTATAATCGCCGTCAGTCTCGGCTCCGCTATTAGAGTCTAAAAAGACAGGTTTCACGGGAGGAGTCACTAATTTTTCTATTCGAGAACAGAATCACACTGTGTTCGTGCGATTCGAAAGTCGACTTGGCACTGTGAGAACCGGAGAAATTAAGAAATCTCTTTTGAAGCGTATTCGAAACTTCAATTCTGTAAGGACCGTGGATATAAAAAATTTTAAGCAAAATATCGAGAAATTTATCCTCGTCCGAAGGAAGCATCAACAAATCAAACAATTAATCAACTAAAAATATTACGTTTCTAATAAAATTACAATTAACTTGGAAGAATCCAATGACGAAACCTCAGACTGTCGATTTACGCCACTTTCGATAACTCTAAATCTACACATATTGGAACAACTGCTGATATTTGATATAAATTGAATACTTTTCTCCGTTCTTAAATACTAATTACTTTTGTTACGAATCTACGTATCGATCGAAACGTAACATCCATTTCATGTCACATGGATCGTAGATCCAAAAAGAACAACAGGATTAACCAAAGTAAAACTTGTTAGTCTTTTCCAACGAATGTAACGAGTAGGTATCGCGATACTTAGAAACATCGATGTATCTCGTAACCAAGTGATTGCTTCCCAGATATCAATCAACAACCTGCACGTCATCGTACGTTACACGAAATCCACCCTTCCATGAAAATGATCGTATCGGGTGTTCGAGCAGATCGGGTGAGCGATCGGTGGCATTTACACGATTCTGGTTCGACATGCGTGGACAGGTCCATGAATATACATCAGCCGTGAGATTGGTGTAACAAGGACACAATGATTAAGGGTGTTCGCGTTTACAAGGGCCGCTATTATCGAACGTGTGCGATTGGAACGACGATCGCACCGAAGGAGGGCGAGCCGCGTGCGCCTCGTTAAATTCTTCGGCCAGCGAATCTGACGCAGTCACGATCCTGTGAAATTGCGCGATCACCCGTCGCGGACGCGACCCATTCCCGACAGCGACGTCCCGACGCTGACCGCGATTAAGCCGACGACCAGAGAAAGGAAGGTCGAAGGCGCCTTAATTTGACGAGAATCGAGAGACGTGTGATCGACATCGGCTACATGATCGTGAAAATCGGACTTCCTTATTCGACGTGTCGGGAACGTTTGAAACGTAACAATGAATAAAATGATGGTAATTTAAGTAGATCGATCAAATCTTTGCAGGATTATCTCGAACGAAGGGAGCGGTTTTTTTGTAGCTAATCGTTTTTGCAACGATAGAAAGATTAATGGATCTACTTGAGATAATTTATAGGATTTTTTAAATAGGTGACACGCGATGCGAAGAATATTCGTTTTGTTTTTTCTTTTCTTTTTTTCTTTTTTTTTATGTAGTACAAAGTCAAGATATCTGACAAGATGGTGGGATAAGAAGATTACGTATTTAATTGGACAGAGAATAAAAATCTAGGTTCGTGCGAAACAGATGGAAATTGAAGATTCAATGATCGATTATACAGACATTGAAGACAGATTTCGAACGGATTACGTTTTCAACGACACGTGCAACGAGTCTTGTTATGTTTCGCTGGAAAACGAAAGAAAATATTGCACGTGGCGATCGAATGCACGAAGAATAACATATGTCTCGTGACATGGTTTACGAGCGACACGACGAAACTGACCATAATCCAGTCCGATTAGGAGCATAAACGCGGATCCACGGGGTGCGGTTAAACTAAACACTCGACAAGTTGCGTGTTCCGATGAAAGCACTTATATAGGTATATCGAAATACAGAGGGTGTGATATTCCCTTATTATTAAGGGGGGGAGCTTTAGCAGTATACTCCGCTATAATCTTTATTTCAATCTCCGCCCTAAACAAAGACCATAAAGATATAGTTCAATTCAAGAAATTATTTCGAAAATAAATTCTACATCGATTTAACTCAGCGAAAAGCTGCATACTACGTTATTATAGATCCTTCTAGAAACGAAACTATAATCTAAATTTTGTTATAGCGGCCATTATGGAATCCGACAGGTTCTCGACGATACCTTAGGACAAACTCGCGCAGACTGAAATATTTCCCAAAGTATGGTAGCTGATCTCTGTGGTAGTATGCCACCGGTTAAGGATAGTTTCCATGCACGCATAGTCGACAGGAGATGCGTGTAACGCATACAAGGAAAAACGGACCGTGAGCGCGCCTTGTAAATCTGGCATGTAGCTAAGACCAGATGGCGCTTTCGCGGATACTCGTATACATATAGAAACACGCAGTATACGCGCGAAACACACGCACACATAGATAGATAGCAGAGCGTACGTACACGGGGGCGGTTGGGCCTGTGCGCAATCAAGGCGAAGGGGTGCTTTAGCAGAATCGCCCCACGGTTACCAAGGCGACGGCACGTAACGCCGCCCACAACCCTCAGGCTGTCTTGTCCGATGTGTTTGCTCGATGATTTTATACCAATTACGGCCTATCCCCATGCTATTGCCTACTCCCCGTAGCATCGTCTGTATCCCAACCTACATCCTCATCGCCACCCACATCGACGTTGTTGCGTATATCGGTCGGAAGGTGTTCCACTTCCGCTCTAAAAAGAGATACGCAAGTAACTACCTGATGCAATCACTTACATACATGGAGTCGTAGATGTTCGCGGTTAACATGCACCTGCGACCGTCTCGCGACGCATCCTGTAGAATTCGTAGAATTTCTGCTTAGATGGTAAACATCCTGGAACCTTCGATAATTTATTTTTGGTTCTTCTAAACTTTTGTTTTTCGCTCTTAAAAACATTTGTTTCGTTCTAAATGACGTTGAGATGTCAACAATATGAGTCACTGTTGTTAAATGTCAAACCTGACTACTTTAGTGCCCCCTGGTTGTCGATACAGATTTTATTAATCGATTCTTTTCGCGATTCGAGTGGGAGTTAAGTATGTATCGGTAGGCCTCGAGGGATCGGAATACCGGAGTGGTGTTCAATTTCTGAGGTGATACCGGATCGCAAGGGAATAATTACCGGGACACACACGTTGCACGAGAGTTAAGTGGACATTAATGGAAATGCACGGTAAGAGGATTACGTGTGATTGGATGATAAATATAATGTATAATTTATTGATGAAATTCGATCCTAAATTGGAAGATATGTAATGCTTTTTGTATAACATCGAATTTAATGGAGTCACGTGCGATATTTTTCCATGATTTTGTAAACATACAATCGAAAATATTAATTCGCTAAGGGAAAGCACTTAATAGTTTTTTATGTACTTGTTAAAATGAATAATGTCAGATTTGGATTACTTTCGATTAAAAATTACAGATGTAAAATGGCAATGAATAGACAAAATAAGGAACGCAACAGTGTTTATTATGATTATTACACGTTACGAACATAATACACGCTATTTTATGTAAAGGATCTTTGGAATTCAATCACTAATAACTACGTACTAGAAACGAAAAATAAACGACTGAAAGAAGAAAAAGACGAAAGCGAAATATTGGAGAAATGTAAACAATTCTAGTAATAATTTAAATTGAATTATGCGATACATTGCGATAGATTATATTTACATCTATTCTGATTTTTAATTCTTATCATCGTGAGCAAATTCCCTGAGTGACTAATGCGTATAGCGTAATCTATCGGTAATCGAATGTACTATTTCGAGATAGCTGAATTTTTAGCGAGACGTTATCATTTATAGATAAAAAAATTTATAGATAACTCTATACGTTTACACATCGTTCGTATTATTTTCCATTAACTATTCCATACTTCATAAAAAATACGTTTCTACTTCTAATTTGATCATCTTATAACAAAAGAGATATTATATATAGTTAAATATATATACACATAAATGAATTTTATGGCAGATGATAATTAAATTCAAATGTAACAGAACAACACCTCTGTCAACATTCGTAGACATTCGTACTTAACATTCGATACAAGAGTATAATTAATTAATAACATCAAATTAATCCATCTTTTGTATTTTCCAAAGTCACGCACTCGATGAATTGTTTATACTTATGGTTTTATGTCAAAATTTTGACCGTGCCTCGAGATAAGTGCCAGATTGATCCCTCTTCATTCTGTAATCATCGTCAATGTTTTCGGAACCGCTATACATCGAAAATCCTCGACGCGATAGCAATTCTCCTGGCACAATCGTAGGATTCGTGTAACAATAGTCCGCTATCATGTTCTGTCTGTTCGGATGATTGAACCTGAACAATTTTTGTCAATTTAATAACATAAATATTGCTGGGTGCGAAAAAATATAATATAAAAGTAATTATAATTTTATTCGACAGATATTTCAAATATAGTTTAGAAGCAAGTATACTTTAGAAAGTCGGGAAAATAATTATAAAAAAAGAAATCTGGTCGCGTGCAAGACGTTTTAATTCCCGTATCCATTTCACATTCTTTTACCAAGATAAGCTAAACAATCGTGTCGCGCGCAGCAAAGATACGATATCAATGCCGTACTGAGTCACGAATTAATATTTCTTTTCGCTCGCACGTCTCCGTAAAACCGCGATTCGCCAATCATATTTGAACGTTTAGAATCTTACGTAAATCTTACATGATTTATTCGGATTCCTAGTTCGTCGAGAACGTGGCCCGTCCCAAAAAAACGAAACGTTGGCTATGTCACTAAATATCCATCGAGTTCAATCAGAAAACCCGTTCAATTAAAATACATTTAGTTTATATTATTCAACGAGCAAAGCCTGCTGTACATTTAGTTTAGTTCTTTTTTCTTTTTTCCATTTAAGCAAAGCTCGACAGCGTTTAAATACAAAAAATTAAAAGCAGAAATCGGGAATGGATTTTGCACACACCAGCGAAGAGAAAGAAAGTGCTACATTTCGCAGGAAAGTACTCACCCATCTTTCGATAATCGATTCACTTTGACAAACAGTACGAACACTAAAACGAAGAGCAGCAACAGAGCACCACCAACAATACCGGCTGCTATAGCAAAATACAGCAACAAGTCATCGGTTCCCTGGAAAATCGAACATCTAACTTTAGATCTATACTGATAAGAAATTTCGTCATTTCGACAACGGTATCTATTTTGAAAAATTCCCAAGTATCGCTTTTAGTAGTTTATCTAGTAATATGATCGTTTGCTTTAAAGGGAAAATTTCTGAAAACAGTAGCCAACCGAATGAACGATCGACCGAACGTATAACGAATTCCTCTTTACGTGAAAGACTCTCGCGATTCGAAATGTGCCAATAGAGCGAGGGCGTAACAAAGATGGACATAGTGAGAATGCAAGAATGTGAAAGAATCTTTGTCACGCACGGTTGCTTTGCACTTCCTCGAGGCGTTATTTCGCAACCTGCGTTTAACGCGTCAGATGTCAAGACGCCATAAAACTTGATAAACATATTGGATGCAAACAGGAAGTTTATGAATCGCGGATACGTTCCGCCATATGAAACGTTCGAGGCGGCATGAATGAAGTGATGCATATGCTGTCACCGAATGGTATTATTCTACGCTGAATACAGTAGAATTGTAAATGTTCGCAGTGAATCACTTTCATCGCATAATTCCAGTGATTCTTCTTGCGCCAGTTCAACCTTGAAGATACATAGTTGCATCTCTAATAGGGAACCGCTCGAGTGGTTGTAATTAGTATTACAAAACAAGCTTTATTACAAGTCCGTGATTAGCCTTGTTTCATGTGAAATTTCACGGAGCGTTAATGCATAGGTGATAAGGAACAATGATTGTTTAATTTAATTAGCTATCTATGAACACAAAGTCATATTAAACAGTACTTTATCGTCCCATCGAAATGATACCTAATCACGGAACAATTACTCGGAATGAGTCGGTAAATGAGCAGTCTTCTAATCATTGTAATCGTAAGACGAGCTGTAACCTTGATATATATGTATACTTGTATTAAAATGAAACTATGTCGCACGGTTTGTACATATTAGCTGAAACACGATTTTTGGGCAGAGCCCGTGACATTCTGACCTTAGGATTGTTATAGAAATAATCCATAGGAAAAGTAGAATTACGTGTACTTACCATGGTAAATATATTATAAACGGAGTAAAAGTGACACGGGATCTGTCTGGAGACAATACTGGACTGGCGCACACACAATCAAGATATACGATATCAACGCGTTATCGTGATCGATGCGATATCTGCGAAAATCTGGTGGTATTGTAAAATTCTCTTTCGGCGAAATCCTTTGCTGTTCGTACAAGATTTTTAAAAATATTATGTACAAGAGGGTACAACACAGTAGAGAAGGCAAAACTCAATGTCACCGATTATTTTTTCGCGAAACACAGCTAACGAGCCATAATTGTTCACGAAAAGCATGTTCAAAACGAAGAATGAATTTCTCGTGGTAAAAATCGGACGGCGTCATGGTGAAAACATGGAAGAGATAGCAGGATAATAACACAGTTGAAACTTTCAATTACAAGATGGATTGCTTCACTAAGCCACGGACTTTTCTTAACGCCGACGCAAAACTCTATCGTTGCTCGATAGAGAAAAGGTATGTAGCTAGGTAAATAAACACTAATATACGATCGCGAACGAATACGAGAGTGAAGTAAAGTGTGTAACAGAGCCAGCAAAGCAATGCTGAATGCTGATAAACCCCTCCAGCCTACGGAAGGTGTACGTGTACACACGTGTGCGCGCGGCTGACTTTGCAAGGGCATCCGTGTCTTCCGCGTCTTCCTCTCAAGTCCCTACGTATTACAGCACGCACGTATTTACGTGGGTATCGTTCAATTTTTACATCGCAATCAAACGTCGATCTACCTCTGGAGACACGTAACACAAAAGACCGGCATACGTGAACAATGATCGTTTACTGAATACACCTGTCTGTGGAAACAACTATGTAAACATTATGGACGCAACTAACCCTTTCTAACACATTTGCAACCGACAACTTCACCGATCTCACGATAAAATGCTACAAGCTTTTAAAGATAAACATAAGAATTTGAAGTTCCCTTTTAAACATTATACATTATATTATTCATTACTATTAATTGAAATAATTACAGGAAATTTCCTTTTTTCAGAATCATTGCTAATTGATTTTCTTAAGCTTGCAGTAACCATAAGAAGAAATAGTAATACGTAAGCGGTTGTTAATGTGTTATTATATATAAGATTTTCCTGTTTTGGTATTTTATGTTTCATCTTCAATATTTAACAATAACTATGAAAATTATTTTCCTGTTGATTTCTAAATTAGGTTGAATTGTTTGAACAGTCCTTTGTTATGATATAAAAAGATCATGTGTTTAAAAATAATTTTTATTTTCATTCTTTTTAATCAGGTAATCAAGATATTTTCATATGTACACTGATTGTTATTTTTTAAAAATGTTTACAAATATTTATTTGTAATGAATGCAATTAAAGAATATATGACTTATTAAAAAAATATATGTCCATATTATTAATATAAAAATGAGATTACGTGTCCATTTATATGTACATACATACAGTTAGTCAACTATTTTACAATATCTATACAATATCAATTAATGTTTCATTATCCAGAGACTTAGATTCATGCACAGATGATACCATTAACCACTGCAGCATATGAGGAAGCATCATACTCATACTTAAGTATAGATAATATGGAATGGGTTGCGTAGAACCAATAGGACAAAACCATAAGCCTCTTCTCGTACCATCTCTTATATGATGACTTAAAAAACTTGCCAATATTATCCATGAATAGTAGCCGAGCTTTGGATAATTAAATACACTTGCGTAGAAACTTAGCATAATCCATATCGTTATAGGAAGAGTGGTGCAATGAAAAAATGGTCGTTTTTCTAAATGTGTAGCATCCTGTAAAAAGAAATAACAAAATTTAAATCTCAAATGTCATTGTCACAAATTACAAAAGGTTATGATGTTGCTTACACTTAACTTCCAACTGCATGCTGCGATAAAATGATCTACATCAATAAAAGACGACAAACAGAAGCTCCAGAAAATACTCGAAAAATTTTGGGCAAGAGACTTCTTTGACAAATTTAAGATAACTGCCCAAGTAAGCCCACCGACAATTGCGTGAGTGACATTGTCAAAAATCGCGCGTGTTGCAGCAGTCTTTCCATGTTTTAAACCTTGATCACCAATGAACGAACAGATGCCTATAGCACCAGTCAGCACTACCCGTGAAAAAGTTTCTCTTTTTCCAAGAAACATTACAACAAGACTCTTAAAAATGATGTTAAATTCCTTTTTATTAAATCCTTTGTTTGAAAAGTGACGCGAAAATTACGGTGTAAATATTATCTCGCCATTTTGAATGCAATCAATGCTTCGATATAGTACATACACGATACACGTATAAGTACAATATCTCTCATTATACTATATTTCGACTAAATTTCTAGTTAACGAATCTAACATATTTCAAAATAAAGTTTATATTAATCAAACGGTTGCACTGATTTCGTTTATAATTCTTTATTATATATTGTCTGATGCTTTATTTTATGATTACTTAAATTTTATCTTGAGGTAACAATTTTTTAAATGATATCGGATATGGGTCCATGCGAGATACTTCTTTGACTGGGGTGACATCGATCGAAATAAACTACACTAACATTCGAACTTTACTATCGAAAGTACGCTAATTTCGTAAATTGTGTTCTAGTGAAACAAAGTAAAAGAATACGATCATTTTCACTGGCATTACACGCTACATTCACTTATCACAATGGTAAATGATCATTTCTATCTGAATTAAAAATTGTTTCGAATATATGTTGTTTTGAAAATCGTGTACATATATCATATGGCATTTGTTCTGAACGAGTGTCATAACGGTTTAATTCATCGAGGTGTCGCGTGGTTTGTTAAGCACGTGTTGCCGGAATTTCCTTAAACTATTTAATAAATAATAGTTGCAGGGTATCGTAAAGTAGTTGTATAAAGATAAGTCGGTAATAAAAATGTCGAATTTCAAGGTAATACTGATTCTACACGACTTCTTTAATAGTGATGGCGGCTCGATGTTTTTGTAGTGCTGTTGATTCAAATTGTTTGATTATCGCGTGTATACTTGAATTTACGAATATGATATCAATTTTAATATTCATTGTTTTTGAAATATTTATTTCAGCCACCTGATTCTAAAAGAGAGGAATTCAGAAAATATCTGGAAAGAGCAGGCGTTATGGATGCTCTTACAAAGGTGCTTGTGTCTTTATACGAAGAACCAGAAAAACCTGATGATGCTTTAGAGTATCCTTTTAATATATGAGTGGTTGAATAGGTTTATGTCATGAAAAAACCAGTAGTTACCTGTATGTTTGATGTGCAATATATTTCCTGAATTGTATTGTAGATACATTCGTCAAAATTTAGGAGGTATCACGGAAGTCGACATTGAAGTACAAACATTAAAGAAAGAACTGGAAGAAGCTAAGGCCAAGATCACAGAGTTAAAGGCAAAATTGGTGAAATACGAAGCAGACGAAGGAGCAGAATAATTTAACTACAAAGTTTTAGACAATAATAGAATACTAGTCCGTGCTGGACACTGACTTTCACAGAAAGTCAGACTGACTATGTGCCTTAAAATAGATATAGAAAATCACTTTCTAAGACAATTTAAAACATAAGATAAATTAAGTTTGACTCTTGCAAATTCCATTAGTCATAAGTCTATTTCTTAATCATGTTCATAAAAGTATATAGTGATACTTTTTATATTTCTTTTTTAACTAAATTAAACGTGATTACATAGAACGTAGTTCATAATCAAAGTATACAAGCAGGATGATAAATTAGAAAGTAATGTTCAAATTAAATTTTGATTTATGTGATATTTCAAATAATAAACATAATGTATTATTTTGTTTTTTTATAAAAGTTGTATATTTTGTTGCAAAAGTATTAAAATATAAATTTAATTAAGTTTAATATAATAAATATGGTAATAGATCTTTCTGTAAGTACACAAAACAACATTATTAAGTTAGAATTCAGATGTATTTGTGACAATATACATAAATATTGGTGTATCTAGCTTATAACCTAAATGTGTAGTATTTGAGTCCTTTATTCCATTGACAGTTTCCAACAGTACTTTTTATTCCCAGGCTCTTTACATTTGACAATGTAAGTAACCTTAAAAAAAAAGAAACGAAGAAAGGAGAATTAAGAATATTATATATTATTAAAAAGTATACAATATATATATATATATAATATATAAAATATACATATATAATAAATAATAACACATGTGATTTCATTCGATATTTATTTCATCTGTATAATTACCCTTGGAGTTTTAGGCATTTGTCGCGTGCAAATTGAATTTATTAAAAAAAGACAGCCTTCATGTCGGTTTAGCAGCTTGCCTGCGTTTTACTTCCCAATTATAAATACGTGCCATATTAACTTCTGTTGTAGTAAATTGATCTCTTACAAAATCCAAATCATGTTCAACATAACCTAGATTTCTCTTTGCTGCTTCAATATTTTTTGTTAACATCTCTTGAGCATCATCTAAAGTATATTCTAACATAACATTAGCTCCTAACCACAAGCACACTTTATCAGTAGGAGGAATAACAGCCTTTGCATAAACTTGTTCCGATAATAAAAATTGTGTCTCTAATTCTTTGCTCTTGTTCTTCTCTTGCTGCAATTTTTTAATCATTTCTAATGATCGCTCTAGATCTGGAATCTGAGCTTTCAGACGTCTTCTTTTATTGAATAAATTATATTCCATAAATTTATATTTCCCATGGTTCTCGTCCAACATCTGCAGTACTTTGTCTGCCGATTCATTTTCAGGTCTTGCCATAAAAGCGTCGACATCGTCCTACGTTTAAAATATTTTACATGAAATAAAAATACGTGTATTTTTCGATTTCAAACATCGTGTCTTTTTTGTGACCATATACGGTTAGCGTACCGAGAAAGTGTGTATATCCCATGTATTTTTATAGATTATGCAAATGAGCAAAGATTCATTTAACAAATAGAGAGATTAAAAAATGTTTATTGCTGTTTTTTTTTATGAAAATTTCATAGAATTTACTTTATAGAATTTCATAAAAATGATTAATAGCCATGAGGATTACTTCTTTGTAAAAATATTCTTCGTAATATAATATAATATAAATACACGGAATTTACATATCGGTATCAATTTCATAACAATATAGTATGTAAATCTTTTGTTAGAATAATATACTTACTACAAATTCGGCCTCCGGTATTCCTGCGTACGACTTTTTCTCTTTATCCAGCCCAACGTCCGCTTTATTTTCACCGTCTTCCATCTTGAATTACCATATAAATTTTCATGACATACAACAGGTTTACATGAAGATTCCTAATATAATACGAACCTCCATTTTAGTTACAAATTTAACGAATAAATAATCATAGAGTATTTTATATATTATATTCAGTATAAAAGTTTATTAACAAATAGAAGTTAAATATAGTCTTCTGTAAAATATACATATACATATATACAAGTATGCGTTACACACATCTAAATCGAAGCCGAGGGCAAAGAGATGGTGCCCTCTTCTGGTAAGCTGAGATATAAGATACTATCTATGTATTACTTATTCTATGTTGGTAGTAATTACAAATTCCATGTATGTACACACAAAATTGGAGTAAAGAATTTTCCGATAAAAAAGGTAAGTAACATACGAAGCATTGATAAGTAGCATAGACACTCGCAAAACAAAATTTTCAAAGAACAACAAAATGCATAAGATAAAATAAATGTATATATAAATAGGGTCGTTAATATTAGTCTGTCATGATAAAAATATACGTTATCAAATTACGATAAGTTTTCGAACATTATATTGTAAATAAGTATCGCGTATAATTGAAACAGCGGGAAACAAGCGAATGAGTACTAGAAATATAGGTGTTACTTTCGATCACGTGTTACAGAAGTATTGAATCGCAATTAATTTCCGATAAAGATAACAATTATCTTTAGGAAGCATTGGAAGCCACATGGGATTGGTTATATCGAACTTTGTTCCGTAGACGTTTGCATGTTTTATATTAATTACGAATTATTACTTTAATCGTAAAAATTTCCTTCTTTTGTATGTAAGCTACGTGTAAATTGGCAGCAATCTGAAGTAACTTTACTTAGATATTCAATAATATTCATGACATGGACAAAATATATTCTAAGAACTTTTTATTCTATATTTTATTATCAGTACGTTCTGATCGTTAAATATCTTTTTCCTAATAAATGACGAGTCAAACACCAGTGAATATATAAAAAAAAGAACTACAAACCACGATGAACACTCACTTTTGGCTTCCTTTTTAAAAATATGAAACTTAAAGTAGGAAATATAACAATTATGTGTACAATAATTTTTTTATTTCCACTCCATGCATATGTAAAGAGATTTTCTCAAGAAAACTTAAAGATGTTTTTATTGCTACATGGAAGATTATCTTCTCATTTCTCGTACAACACCAAAAATTTTCGTCCTTTTCGTAGCTGTTTTTTTCTGGCCCGTTCTTCTAACTTGGCCGGGTAGAATCTAAATTACCCGTGCACCCGCACCCCGTATATCAAAGCACGGACAGACAAACCGACACTACATGTACGATTGACGCGGGGCGCATTCCTCCTCTTTGATACACTTTATTGGTCTAATAGAGCCGAATTGTTGCCGTATCGTGTAAAGCAGGGTAAGCATCGAGCTAGTCGTCTAGACATCTTACAAGAAGCTTCTCCTTTTGTACGATAATCATGTTGCATGTAAAACAAACGATGGACCACGAGCACGTGTGAATTAGGTCGCACTTGATACACATCGGCAAAACATGGTTTTCCGTAATCACTTTGTTAATAAATCTTCGTTGAACAAAGTAGAAAAGTAAATATTTCTTTAAAATCGTCGCTCCTACTAGGAAATTATATTAAGATATTTTTTGTTTCAAGATTCACATCTGTTGTTTCTAGTTTTGAGAATTATAATTTATCACTCCGCTTTTCGAAAAGAAACAAACACGACAGGAGATCACGTGAAATTATTTTGTAATTTCATCCTCTTAATCCCTCGATTTTGTATTATCGTTTACCAATTTTATCGCAATCTTCGGATCATCGAGACAATGTTTTGCTCTTGATCGAGCTAAATTGGTTCTAATCGCGTCGCGAAGTAACGAGGTCTATATCTACAGTTGCAGAATAATGTCAACTTTCTCGTTGAGCACGAGCGTAGGATTAGCAGGCTAGGACAGATTAAGGATGTAACATTTGTTGTAGGCGCATAGATCACGATGATGACCCGTAACGAGTACGTGTCGAGCGACAGGGCGATCATATGGGTACGGGGTACACCAAACAGGAGTGATCCGAGTGAGCGAGTGACTGAGTGAGTTGGAGGTCGGAGGAGTATATTGGCCATTTCCGCAGGAAGCCCTAGGTAACCTGTAACCGCCATTGAGGTTGGAACTAACGTGCCACAGATCGCTGTCGTTTCATAACAAACTGTTCTGAATTCGCTTGCTTATAATCTCGTCGCGTTAATCGATTGGTCTTTGCTTTCCAATGTAGAACCTGAATCTTTCCTTCGAGTTTTCAATTCTTCCGTTTGACGGCGACAACGTACCTTGTAAAGTCTCAGTTAGAATATCAAAGTACGTAACATCGATACTTCCTTCTGAGTAGGCCAAGTATCGTATCTCGTTGTCGATCGTGCTCTTTTACACAGTACTTTTACTACTTACTTTTAAACAGTAGATGACCAAGAAATAGCTTGAGACTAATGGACGTCGACGAAGAAAAATAATCGTACTTCTTTCAAATATGCTAGATATTACATACTTTGTTTCGTTTGCGTTACATGACGTACCTAAGGAAAGAATTTCAGCGACTTCTGGAACCGCTGCTGCCAAGGAACGGGCAAAAAGATGAAGAGAACGAAGAGGAGTGACAACGACTGCGATATTATAAATTACCACATAAAATACAGTACAATGTAGTACACGAAATTTTGCATTCATCTATGAACTGAAGGGGTTTCTTTCATCCTTTCATGTTCGATGTGGCACAATGTTTACAAGACCCAGCGTAAATGCGAACGAAGGTGAATCGAAGTCCTCTGCGATCGAATAGATATGCGTACGCGTCGAAGAATGGATCACTTTCGGGTCATCGAAAAGAAAAGCCCAATGCGTCGCTCCGTGACTGGCAATGGTAATACAACATAATACACAGGCTGACTCTTGTCATCCGCAGATTTAATCTGTCGAAATGACTCATCGTTTTGACTTGGCTACGATGAACAAAGACTGAGAAACAACATTGGACAAAACAAGCGCCTGTTTATCCATTAAAGAAAATTACATTGTTGTATAACGATAATTACAAGGAAAATTTGTATTTTTTTTTTTTTTTTTTTTTTTT
>NT_180434.1:18671-29585 GCF_000188095.3 Bombus impatiens | reverse complement strand
AGGAAAATTTTTTTTTTTTTTTTTTTTTTTTTTTTTGTATGAAAATGTGGAACGAGTTTCGAGTTAACATCACCATCCCCTTCGGTTATATCGTCGATAAAAGACGTTCTTTTCTAAGGGTGTGGAAACGAAGCGTTTGTGTACAGAGATTTTTAGAAAGGATGCCATTCCTCGTGAAAACGTCAATATAGTCGGTATTTGTTCCAAGCTGGGCTTCGAATTTGCTTTGTACCATCCGACCGTAATACGCGGCTCAACCTAACACGACAGAAGAGGATGGTTGACTTAACGAAGTGATCTTCGGCTAATGTGTAGTTTGAATTCAATCCGATGTTTGCACGTTTAGCGCTCTATTCTCTCTTTGATCGATAAATGAAACTATTCTCTTTTATACTTTCTATGCGTCAAGGAATAATCCTTTAAAAGATGTTGCCGCATACGTGTGACGTTTAATTGTTCCTTAGTCCCGACATGATTCTAAAAGATATAATAAACATTATTACGCATAAATGTGTTACCTCTGAGTACACGAAATTCGTTCGTAATTAATTGATTACTTAATTTTGCCAAAATCCAAATCGAACAAAATTTTCTTTTCTTATAATTAAAGAGTTAAGTGGCTAGGACTAAAGCAACTCGAAGAGAGCGTTTCGTTTGCTGTTAAAACCGTACTAAACAAACATTTTATTTGCTTTCGAAAAATTTAGAATCGTTCTATTATGTACGCTAACGCTAGCAAGATAAAAAAGAAAGTCATACCACTTTTTCATCGTCGTGCTCACTTTTCCCTGTCTTGAATGGCAACGTGGACAGCCGGCAAAAAGCGGCACGTGCGAATATATGAATGAAAGTTTACGAGGATAGTAAGAACAGGTCAATCTGTCAATTGACCATTGGTCTGTCGGACCTGCTCGAACGAAGGTTCGGATCGTTTCTCCCTTCTGTTCGTCTTCAGACACTCGACAGGCATACCACAGTGGCCTCACGTGTACACGCTTCGCTCTGCTCGGTTCGGAGTATACCTACCACCACCGTACGGAATTGGTCAAGCAGAGTGCAACAGATAAGGGTGGCCATGGTGGGGGATAGTTGACTCTCTAGTGGCCATTCGGAGTCAGTTGCTCTTATGCTTGCCAGACATTAACAACAACCACGTCAGGCTCTTACAGTGAGGGCCTCGTGACTCAAAACGTCACAGGTGATTCGAAACAGCGTGGAATCCTACTTTATCACCGGAAAGCCTCTTGTTTTGAATTCGTACACGAGAAGTGCCTGGACGATAATCCAATTTTTTACCAGCGGCAAAAGAAAACGATGGAAATCGTTCGGATTTTTAGTCGTTGACATTTGCATCGGTGGATATTTTCAGTGACAATTGTTAAACCGAACACGCAAATGTATGTTGGTAGCTTTAAACATAGTGAATATACGATCGACATAGTAAAGGGTGTATTGGAACTACGATTTATGTGCAATATTAGGGGCCTTGGAAGTTTTTCGTCAATTATCGATACAAACAATAATAAGAAGGATAGTGAAGGGTAATTTGAAGATTTGAAGATTTGCAAGATCAGAGTGCTGGTGTGTGACATTTCATGGAAGAGATCGACTATTAGTGTGAAAAGTTGAGATTTCGCTCGAAGAACAATAATCGTTGAAAGAACGTTGGGATTCCTCAAGTTCGAGGATCGATGTGGAAGAATGAGGAGGAAGGAGGCTTGATTCGTGTTTCGAAGCTTTTTCTAAGGTCGTGGAGGTCGTCCGGATCCAGAGAACAATGACGATCGACGGTTAAGGAAATTGCTACGAAAATTCCGTGGAGGGTGATCGAGGGTTCGTTTCACCGGGGGGTTGTTGATATTATGTTAGCAACGGGATTATGTGCATTTCTGAAGGTGTTGGCGATGGCGGGAAGCGTCTCGGCGCTTCTGCCAGAAGACTTCGAAGATCCAGCTGCTCCAGCCAACCTGCAAGAAGAATGTGCCTCGAAATGCCCGGATCTCGATTTAAATCAGGTCAGAATAAAACTATTTACGAATATCAATGCGTAGAATTTTCCTGTTACACATAAAAGTTGAATTCTCAAGGTCTGACGATTTCATACGCATAAATCGTAGTGACATCTTATCGAGAGTATTTCTCAACTCGTCGGCGAATTCGAAAGATATAAAAAGAGCGGAAATTCACATACTTTGGTACTTTCGAATCTCGACGAATCGTTGGCCGTTTATTTCGAACGCGTGACTCGTTGCATCGCAAACCTGGTAACCTTTCAGCCCGTTTAGAAAGGATGTTTCGTTGGATGGTTGAGAGTAAGAGGTACAAATGTACATATACGGCTTGAAAATGCATTCTAATTATGTGGTAAGGTTGTTTACGTGGCGTTTACATAATACTTTTACGTACTATTTACCTTGTGTGCACCGAGGATAATATAGCAGCAAGCCCGATAAAACGAAACTTACAGCGAGTAAATCAAAAAGATGGCATTATCTCTTCTCCCTCTTCTTTATCACATTCGCGGGATTACTCGTAATATTATGGCAAATTCTTATTATGAAAGTGGCAGTAGATAAGAGCGACGAAGATCGTCGCGTGGCCGGTCGATCAGACGTAGCCAATGGAATTTTAAGAAGCGCTCCGACATGTAATCCGGTCTCTAAATCGTCCGTAAAATGCAAATACCGTTTTTTTCCATTCTAGACTTTCATAGTTCGCGTGCACTGTACGCGTGCATGACCGTTTAAGCAATAAACAATCACAATCGCTGGGAAATTCTTCATGGCGCGTGATTCCATGCCGAAGAGGTCAATACAGTCGCAAAGTTCGTATCCGCGAAATGAAACGAGAAATCTATTCGTGATCGCTGCGTCAGCCCACTCGATAGCCTTTTCCTTAAGGGGTACCGATTATTTTCATTCGTTGTTTCAATTTGTGACTCGCCTATCGTTCGTTTGTCATCACCTCGCGATTCCTTCGTACATATATATATACCTTTTTTTACATCGTCGAAATTTCCTTGATCCATATATACACATGTATATAGCAATCGATGCTGGAAAAAATGATAGATATTACATTTTTACGAAATAGCTAAAGCTGTAAAATTACAAAAAAAAAAGACGATAAGGAAACTGGTCGATTCGTTGGAATCGCGAGAAGAGTTCTCGGAGCGAGGCAAGCGTAGCACAAAAATGGCTCCGCACGAAGGACGTATCAATTTAAGTCCACTCTCCATCCCGACTGTACCATTCATTAATTAACTTAACTACACGACGGCGCATCATCGCAGTCCATAAGCACGATCTCGAGGATGAAAGCCCAGTTGTAACAGATACAGAAGCTTCTAATCGTATTTTCTATATTTTCTATTCTTTTCCTCTACTGCTAAGCGTAGTACCTTTGTTAAAACATCGATCGATATGTTCGTTAACCCGCGAGACACGCGTATAAATTCTTTACGGTTGCTCGAGTTTGACGATCCTTTCAGCTCGTCCGAAAGGATCACTCGGAAACGTGCTTTTTCTATCCGCTTTTTCTTCTCTGTAGCTCGTACAAAGAGCGACATTGAGGCGATTGAAAGGATGCATGAGGAGAGATAAACGGAACAAAAGGCGGTCTGGAGAAATGATTAAACCGATCCTTTCGTGGAGAGTTTAATTGATAATTGCTGGCAATTTCGTTCACGCCAATTGCCAAAGACACTGATTACCAACTTCTTACGACGAGTTTGTTCACACGGGCCACGGGAACCGTCCGCTTCGAGACTTGGAACGTTTCGCCTCGGCTTAATAGAATTCTCAGACTTTCATCCTGCCGTGAAAAGAGATCGGTTCGGTCGAGTCTGTGAATGCGACCCCGCTTGAGTTTGTCGATATCTCTCTCGTCAGACGTAGAAAGGTTTCTGGAAACGTTGCATTTCAATTATCCGGTGCCAGATAAAAGAAATCACGGCTGGGAAATCAACTTCTCGATCCCTTATCTTCCCTTCGTTCTGCTCTTGATTTTCCTTCTTTCTTTTTCTCTTTTTCCCTTTTTTCACGTCTTCACCAAGTCAAAGTTCGAAGGGCAACGCTCGAAGGGTAACGATAAGGTAGGGATAAGAGTCGTCGATCGAACGTGGAAGTTTTAGGTGAAAAAAATACGAGAAGCTTAATAAAAATTCGTGTAGATTAACATCTGTGTTTATGATGCATCGCGTACGAATGGCGCTCGTGATATTTACCAAACACGAGTAGCAGTGAGGCTGCCTTATCGTATCTCGAGATGATGCTTAGAATGACCTTACTGGTTGCATAACAGCGACGGTTAGCTTTCTAAACTGCGACATGTCGTGATTTCGTCGTGGTCCACCAGCGCTCTGATCCAAATACATTTATACTTGATGGTTTTGGTATATCTTCTTTAGTATATCATCTTTCCTAGTATAGATACGATAATACATAAGTATACAACAACCTCCTTGTGTAAGTATCTCGATAATAAAACGACACAACGAGCCAGGTAAATTGGCGCAATTGCTACTTCACACGCCTAACTGTTTGCTCGATAGAAGCTGGAATTCCATAATTTCGTCTGGACGCTACTTTTTCAATTTTTCCTCCTTAATTGAAAAATAATTACTTAAACGGTGCTTGTAATGGATCTCCGCCCACGCGTTAACCTACATGCGATCTCATACTGCACGGAACGCGATTTAACCACGACGTAATTTCACGGATTCGTACAAGGATCGTGCAAGGATTCGAATCGAGCGCGCGATCTGACGAATTCCGATCTGTCGTCGGTACGAAACTACGTAGAATCCGCAGGATCGTTCCACGTGCAACATTATATGTGTAACCGTACACAATGAACTTCCTGCCAGCCACATCCTCTCACCTACAACGCGTGCCTCGTAACTTGCTAAGGGTTCACCTCCAAGTCCACCGATAATCGTGTGAAATTCCAAATCGTTCTACCGATCACCGGCTCGTGCTTTGTGCTCCTTCGAGATTGTTTCGCTATGTTTTCTATGTTTACCGTGTTTATTAGTGGCTTTTATAAATTCTGTTACTTTTACGTCGTTGTTATTGTAACAAGACGCAAACATAACAAGACATAGCAAAAACATAGTGTTACGAAGTCGAAGTTCGATGATCAATGTTATGCGACGACTTCTCTTCGTGAAAAAACAACCTTTATCTATCGAGGAAATATGCGTTAAGATCGAGGCTGCATCGGTCGAGGATTTATCGTAGGCGAAAGTTTATTGCGGTAAAAAATTTTAAACGTTCGGACGATGGATGAACTTAAGGAAAACCTGATAATTCAGAACACCAGTGTCGTCGTTGGCTCGAAACGCCACACTTCGTGTACGAGATATATTTACGAAGCTTGTACATAGGATCTTTCAATACTCTCAGTTAAAAGTTTTAACTTAAATTATTAAAGCGAAGTTATATTAAGAAATCTATGGCCAAGATCGAGGGATGATTTACGACTATCTCAGAGTTGAATGCGACGTTAAGCACGTACGCATACGGGCGAGTGGCCCACATCTATTGCGAGCATTCGGGGGAATATCGTTTTCGAACGACCAGGGATACCCTCGTGTCAGGGATTTTCTTTGACGATCGATAAGGGCAGTCGAAATCGTTGAAAATTTCGAATCGAAGGACTTTAACTCGTAGAATATTATTACTTTTTTTTTAGCAAGGAAAATTTCTCGAGGAACGGTCCTGTTAAACTCTTCGGCTTCGAGCCGCAAACAAATCCTGAGAAACGGAGTTTCGGCGTCTTTATATGACGTCATATCAATTAAAAGGCATGCACGTTCCACACACACGTATACGTCGAGAGTGCACACTGGCTGGAAGATCATAACGGGTGGCAGCTGATGGCGAATGTTTTTAATTTGTCTCATGATCTCGAAAGTAATTAACGAAATTAAATGGCGACCGTGCGTCCGAGCGCCTAGACGTGTCTCTGACGAGTCACCACAACGTTCAAATTTTGTAGCGACGACTCTTTTGTAGCTTAACGTGCGACTGGTACGGTGATCGTTTCATCACGTGGACAGAAATATTCAGAAATTCTGAATTTTACGTACATCGGTATTACAATTATCAAGATGTTCGTAAGTACACTGGATAACAGGACACTGGACAATGCGATTTTTTCGAGTTGATACAAAAATAAGAATTCCCAAAGTTTCATAGACCTTGTCTTATCAGTTGCGAGTTAGAAAATCTTCGATCTACTCTTCGTGCCAAACTTACGAATAAACTGTGTATTTTTCTGCGCACTTATATTTCTACGAACGCACGAAAATGAAACTTAAGCACCCATTTAATATTACAACGAGATATTTCATATATTTTTAATTATTACGCGCGCAACCTTGCGCCTTTAGATTAAAATTCCCTATAAATGCGTGAGAATTCGCGATCTGCCGATAAGACATAGGAATCTGAAGAAATATCAATCGCTACGCTCGATAATATGAAGTGGAAACGGTTTTCCATGGTAAATAACCGCGGTGAAAAACGTTTCCTGCTTTCGATGGCTAACGAGCACAAAGTGAACCACGCGAGGTGATGCGTATCTTTTTAATTCGTCGAGTAACGCGAGAATAATTGACGTGGTTCGTGGACGAAGTGCAACGTTTGCGCGGTCAAACGTTGGAAACGCCGATTGCGTTGCTTTTCAAACGGACGCCGAAAGGGATGTAGAAAGGAGAGAGAGAGAGAGAGAAAGAGAAAGGCACACCGTTAAGGTGTTTGCCAAAGACAAACCTCAGACTTCAAAGGTAGATGTTCCATCCGAGTGGACACCGTCCGGTGTATATTCAATACCGTGCGACCGTAGCTTGTTCGTGACCGCACGAAAAAAAACCTGATACCCTTTGCCTTCGAAACACCCTGGGACGCTTTGAGCGTGTCAAAGCCCCGTGAGTTGTACTATTTCTAGATGTCTAAGATAGATCGCGATGCATTTTTCATCAGTTTGCCATAGATCCCACCTGATTATCGTTGAAAGTTTGCTGCAGCGTCTCATCTTCAAATTAAGAGCTTAGTGAAATTAGCCAGGTGGAATTAAATTTTTTTTTTTTATTATTCGATAGCAGACGAAGAGTAGAAAGATCGTTGTTTGCAGCTGTTGCAAATAATAAATTTTCGATAGCGTTATCAGAGAAGATTCACACGGTCTGAAATTTTACTCGTGATAACTTCAAAAGGAGAGTCTATGGAATCCTAGAACACGTTGTTTCTACGATAATTTGGAAAATACGCGAGATATCGTTCCATGAAGCAACGTCTGGCTTAGTCCGTCTACGCGAATCGTCTCTGGTTTGCCTCTCTTATGAAAAGGAAAAATAAGTCACGAACATCGAACGTGGTAACGTTTACGTAATGCACGTAAGAAACGATTAATACAAGGTGGACGCGCAAGTACGGAGTTCGCGTTAAGACGATCACGTTCGACGAGGACCTTGAAAGGAAGATTTGGTAAAAATCGTCTTGCCGCGGGAGTCTCGCGTGCATCGAACTGAAAACAAGACACGCGGTAGCCGGTCATTAGACCCAGTCATCAACGTCGAAGACCGTTGGAGGCGGGATGCAACAGTTGGCGAACGCTTTCAGGCGTGACGAAGATGTTGGACTTGGCTTAACGGAAGGACGTGCGGAAGGACGAGCAGGTATACATTAGACGATTACCTCAGATCAGATAAAATTGCTCTTTACCGGCTGATTTCCGTTCAGAGGATGACAAGACTCGTTGTACCTTTTAGTGGCAACAGGAAGTTGGGATAAAGGCGTCGCAATAAAAAGGAGTGATCGTTTAGAATCTCCTGACGCGATAATTGCTAACGATTGTTCGAATAATCGAAGAAGAAAATTATCTGTGAAAACTTGAGAAAAGTTGCGAAGGAAAAATCGAAAGCACGGATTTCGATCACCGAAAGGAACAATTGGCGCGAATATTCTAGCGAGGAGGAATGGTTACATGTCTCAAGGGTATTTACTCTCATACGGTGTTGTAGTCTAGGCGGGTTGATTAATCGGGTGCAAAGTTAAACGAGCATCGTGTCGAGGCAAGGAACGAACAACGAGATTCCTCGACAATGGAAAGAAGAGAGAGAAAGAAAAAAATTCATCGTAAAATTGATACATCCACGCCGAGAGGCGATAGTCGCGAAAACACTGCACCATCGCATCAGTCTGGCATTTCTTATCGAACGACTCGTCACTCTTCGCGCTTTTTGTTGCTCCGATGGGAAAACAGAGAACAACCGTTCACGGCTAATATTTCTTTACGTAAATCGGTAAGCGCCGATTCAAAAACCTTCTTCGTATATACATTTTCAGTCTACTGTTGCGAAGATATTTACCAGAAAAACGTAATTGTATACGAGGTGTACGTATATTTAAGTTTCCAATCCGATTGCTGCAATAAGGACGTTCGATCGCAAATTTTTCGTTTGGTTTACTCGCAAAGAACGGTATCGTTCGAGGTGTTGTTCTCATTGGAAATTTCATGCACACGCCGATGTATGGCGAAAAAATTGCGATTCGAACGGCGGTAACGGTAGAGCCGCGTAGCGTGCAGGGGCCGTAGAAAATAAATTGAATCGCTTGCCAGCTTTAAAAGATAGTAAATTGTTTCATCCGGTTCAATTGACACCCCCGCTATGCCTAGTCCGTCGCGAATGAATCGCCGAACGATCGTGCCAAGTCTCAGGTCTCTGCTACCGTTTCGGATAAGCGCGCTTGTTACACCTTTTGCACCTGTACGTTACGCGTTTCCGGTATACAGGTGCGCGTCCGGTTTTTAATGGAAACGAAAGCAAATCGTAAAAAAAAAGAAAGCGAGGAAAGAAGGGTGTAACGCGCTCGTCGAATCTACTAGATCGAGGGTGGCGAACAATTCCAGCGCCGATAACAAGGGTGTGAAGCCAAGCGTGCCACTATGGGAATTTTTGAGAATCAACTAGTTTCTATGCGTACCTGGTCGACTGGACGATCGTATTTATTCAAATATATCGTGTATCACCTGTTTGTCCATGAATTTAAATCATCGCGATCTGTCGACAACTGCGAAATATTTTGCATATTACGTTAAGAGTCATTATGAGAATATTGTCCTCCTTAATTAGGGTGTCCCGTGTGACTTGAAATATTTGGCCATTAACTCGTAACAGCTCGTATAATCACGTAAAAAATAAAAAACACGCAGAATTAAAGACATATTTTAACGTACGTCTGTTGAAAAATGAAAAAAAAGAAAACGACGAGTAAAATGTTTTAACTAAGGTTACCAACTTGCAACGGCAGCAGTCGATTGAACTTTCCTTTGTTCGTTTCAGAATCGAACGGACGACTCGAGCTCGGAGGTGGGATGTGGCATACGATGCAAGATCGACCAGGTAAGCGAACGAAAATATTTCCATCCTGCGTCAAACAGATTTATAAATCGGTCCAGTATTCAGTCTCGTAGTTCGATCGGAGAACAGTCCTAATTCGAACGATTCGTGAGAAGAAATTCGTATTTCCGTGACTCTTCTCCCAACTCTAATTTCTTTTAAATAGTTCTGCAACCTTAAGTCCGAACGATGATAATTCTCGCGTTGGTTGCGCCACAAATTTAAAGTTCGTCGGGGAGCATCGTCGAACGTTTATTAACATAGGCGAACATCGGAGACGAAAATAAAGGGACGCCGGTCCCCTGGCACAATGAAAGTACTTCCGCTGCCGTCCCCGGGGTGCCTGTTCACTGGCTGGCTAGTAAAGAGACGGTAAACGGCAAATAAAAACAAAGTCAGGTCCTTCGTCTCCCTTTCTCGTTCTCCTCTCTTCTGTAGGCTGTTGCTCCGCTATTCGGACGTTACCAGCGTAGCCAAAAGCAATGAATGGATGAACGTGTACACGTATTACGCGTACGAATGAAAGAATGGCCGGGCTCGTACGGCTTCGTGACTTTAAATTGGATCGCGTACAAGTGCGGCCTATGGCGGATGTCGCCAAATTGCCGTGTGACTCCGGATTCGCTCTCTCTGCTTGCTCGTCTCTTTCCGCTCCTCTGGGCCTCTCTGTCTCCCGTTTCACCCAGTTGCGGAAGCGCCGGCGGAGAAAGCCGCGAAAAACCGCCGCTACGATCATGTTCGTTAACGTTGGATCGTACTTTGCGTACGAGGTTCGGAGGACTAAGCGAGAGTCTAAGAAAGTTCTTGGAAAAAAGGAACGAATTAACCAGACTTGGAATTCAGAGAGGATCGTTAGCACGTTCCAAAGAGTACAAAGGGAAAACGAGGGACAAGGGACGAGACGGAGAAAGGATCCCCGCGGTGGCCGGAAGGATATCCAGCAACGCGTGTCTCCAGGGTAGGAAACGAGAACCGCAATTAATGCGACGAAAAGGACAAAAGGCTCGGCGATACACTTAATTATCGCGAGCCACCGAAAAAAGGATAAAGAGGAACGCTGTCATTAAGTTACGATCGCTTCTTCCAGTGCGCGCTCCTGTCACGAACACGATTTGTATTTACGTTCCGTCTATGGTACACGGTGATCAACCGCGTGCATTTTTTAAACAACTTTGTGACACGAGGTTGCGTGCTGGTTGAAAAGCCTCGAATACCACGGGCCGGTACGTGAATTGCGCTCGAAACGATTTCCTTCCGCGCCTCGTTTCACGGTTCGTACGTTCCAGTAACGCGCACGAATAACGGTTAGCTTGCGGCTGACACGATTCAAAAGGAAGATGCTCTACTTTTTGTTAAACGCAACCCTAATTGCCTTTCTCGGTTAATCCAGCTATTTTACCCGTCGCTCGTCGCTAAACTCTGTCTCGTTTTGCTGACGTCTGATCACCATTTTTCTCTCTCTTTTTTTTTTTTTTTTTTTTTTTTTTTAAAAAAAAATTTTAAAAAGT
>NT_180434.1:16649-18259 GCF_000188095.3 Bombus impatiens | reverse complement strand
TTTTTTTTTTTTTTTTTTTTTTTAGTAATATCACAGAAAGGAATGGACGTGACGGATTACGGATATGAATTTTTACGATGTAATTTTGATCGAACAAAATCGTGTAAGTCTGGCTCGGCTTTGGTGCTTCTTCCGGTAATTTCATGGTTCGATGGCGGTGAACCGATACCTCTGGAATTTCTTTTGTACCAAACGTTCTACCGTGTACATATGTATATATTATGAGGATATGTGCATAATGCGATGAATATATATGCCATGCATTGGTCAGGACAATCAAGGGAACGTAATTACGAGTAGCTTTATCGCGTCAACCAATGAAACAGAAGTAAGCCTGTTACTCGTGCGACAGTGTAGTAAAAGTTGCCATTGAGATGATTAAAAAACGTATTAACGTACGGACACGTGTAACGGATATAGAGGTGAAGGTAAAACGGCAAACTATCCTCCAATTATGTCAAACGGCGTATAAAATATTCTGTGCGTGGTCATAAGTCTCGAGTGCATAAATGAGAGCAAAGTATACACGTAAAAGCTTGTCAAGCTTCTCGTTTAAAATGAATCTGGCACTCTGACTTTACCCATTCGAGTGTGTTTGTGTAAAGTGGCAGACCACCAGCATCGAGGTCTCCGTGACAAATTGCATCTACTTGACATTAGCTACCAGAAGTTATTGTATTTCATGCTTCCCACAAACTTCCTACGTCTTTCCTCGTATTTACTAATAAACAGTCGAAACTATCTAAGGTTCCTTGCGTCCGTTTTTGAGACCTGGAAAACGAACGAATCTACAGTCTAATTTGTGCGATCTGATATCATCCATTGGAGGCTTCGCATTTTTTACGCCTTGTTGTTATCGTGCGAGCACAGAGCGCAATCAGTGAACGATGGCTCAAACGAAACGAGGAGAGAACGGATAGATCCTCGTTCGTGGTAGGATGAAGATCTACGATCTACGGGGAGCCGAGTAGAGCGAGGGCCAGACTGGGGCGTAATGTGTGTTGAGGTTTTAATGAGGAAGTGAGAAATTAGCGGGCGCAGCGTCGAGCCGCTGTGCTTCGGTTGTTTTCCACTGTCTGATAGTTTTGTCAACCCCTATTTACGGCACAGCCACGAAACCGACAAGATTACGATCGTTTAACGCGGCGAGTCGAATTTGAGCGTGGCCAGTCGAATAGAATCGGAGGACGAGTGGAATAGAATCGGGGAACGAGTCGAAGGAACGTTGATGTTTCGTGCGAACTAATTGAAAAAGGGGGATCGTAGCCGATATGGGCTGGAAGTGATAGAACGTCACGAGAAATATGATTAATTAAGACGTTAAAAATTATCGTCGTCTAAGGTCGTTAGAGTGGTCGCTTTGACTATCGTGCATTGCCAAGATAAACGCTCGTTCGACGCATCTTGCGCGCGCCTTCTATTTCTTCTTTTTCTACGTCTTATTTTCCTTTCTCTTTGGTTCAAACTGATAAAAACGACAGTCGTATTTTTAACTCGAAAGTTTCTCCAAATAATTCTCTCGAAACGAACGATGCGTTCCGTATCTGACACGTCGATTCACCCTGAATGCGGACGATAGACGTTTTATCGCGCGATCTCGCCGCGATCGC
>NT_180434.1:0-16105 GCF_000188095.3 Bombus impatiens | reverse complement strand
CGCGATCGCGCCACTCTCTTTGTTTTCTTGTTAAGAACAACAAAGACGGACGTGTGATCGCAGCGGGATCGCGCGACAAAGTATCGCTCGTCTGCATTCAGGGTTCTTTGCGATGATCGTTGTAAGAAATCGCACGAGTGTCGCGCTTACTTGCAACTCGTCAAAGTCATGAAACCGCCACCAAATGTTTATTAATAACTTATCTATCTAGCGTCGGAGGTCCCTTTCATTCTAGAATTTTTAAGCTATTTGACCTTTGTGATATCCTCCAATATGTATTTATTCTATACGTATTCGTATAGAATAATTTATTCAGCAGACACGTGAACGAGATTTAATTTTCTAAATTTTTACTGTTACTGGTTTCTTTAAACTCTCGCAGATTAAGCTGACAGAAGTTAAAGTACGCAAGAGTCAAAGTAATATCCGATGCTATTTTTTAATTAGAATTTCCCAAGATGTACGAGTGATAAATAATAAAAAAAAAAAAAGAATACAGCGTTCTTTCTACTAAAAAGCAAGTACGTAATACAAGACGAATTTACGTCGAAGCTTGAAGCTTATGATAACGCAGGTGCACCGCTAATTTCGTCGAATTAAGTCTTTCCATGGCGAGCTTATTATTCTAAAATGTCGAGAGGGGTATCATTTATGTGCGGCGCCTCTCCAACGCGGCCGAGTGTCGATCAGCCTGACAATTGGTAAATGGCTCTCTTGTATCTCGGGATACGATGTTGAAATAACGATTTTACTAGGCGAAGCTGTCCACGAACGTTGCAACTACCGTAACAACCATCGTTCTAACCAGCCTCTCGTTTTTCATCGAGGACGAGATTAAACGTCAATTATCGCCTGTTATCTGGCGAAATTAGAAATTGGAACAGGAAACGCGGCTGGTATACACAGAACCGACATACCGGAGGACGATACTCGAAGGAAGGAAAAACGAGTTACAGACGACGACGACGAAAGCTTCCAGTCTAGACGTAACTATTACAAACTTGTTCTTCCTCGAGTCCTTGAGGTCATCGAGCACGCTGTATCTCGTATATTTACGTTTCGTCGAAGCACGAATTATTTCAAGATGTGCTCGAAGAAATATTTCAAGATATTTCTCGTTCTCGGTTCGTTCGTTCGACCAACGATACTCGACGCTTTTTCGGACAACCAAAAATAACTCTCTTTCGGACAATCAAAGATTTTTGATATCTCTTGGGACGCTAAAAAAATTTTTAACATTTTTTCGGATGACCATCGATCCCATCGGAATTCAACGACGAGACGACTTGATTTATTATTGAGTAAGATCGTAACAGGACGGGTTAATAACCAAGTCAAAGCAATAACGCAATTTTCTGAACGATAACATTGCTGATCTTATGACATGTTTATCGGTAAAAGAAAAAAAGACTAGACCGGAGGATCGTATCAGGCGCCTCGACGAACAAGTTCCGTACAATTGCGAACGATCACGATCTTCATGGTAAACAAACACATGCGCGCGTGTTCGTAGTTCTCGTACGTTCTCTTCCTTGTCCACTTCTTCTTACTTCGACTGGCTTGTCGCCGACAAATACCCACATCCTCTCGCGCAGAAAGTTAATGCGTTAAACTTCGGTTCGCAAATCCATGCTCGGCACGAACCGACCGGGCCCGTCTTATGAACGTGGGCGTTACTTGAGGCACGTGCCTCGTACTTACGTTCATCTTTCGAATACAGCTCCAGTTACTTCAATGCCAAAATGACGCAGCGTGCCACGTTTCTTTACCGCCACTGATCGTCTCGATTCGATCGTTCCGCCGTTCGAAGAATCGAATCGAGGTACCGATTAAGGACAAACGAGCGCGTGTTGTCTACTTCGATTTGCATAAACACGCTGCACACGCTCCACTACCGATAATAAGACGAAACTGTCGTATATACGAATACTTGATAAATTCGTGTCTTTACCATGAACTTGTAAACTTGTACCGTAAGCCTGTAAACTCGTTCGACCGTAATATATTTTGTACAATTAGAAACGAGATAGTATACGATCAGACACGTAACGATCATCGTCTAACGTAGTATCACGCGTATATTTTCCGTCTGTTTCAGTGCACAAAAGGCTGCGGAGCGTGGCAACGAGCACTCGACACGAGCTGTCAAGCCGTCTGCGTCAGTACATATTAAGACATTATTACTTCTAATTTTAACGTTAAATGTCGTTTTTCTTTTTCCTTTTTTTTTTTTTTTTTTTTTTTTTGACGCGTTCGCTCCTAGGCCTTGAGAATTATACCGATTTCCTCGTAAATTCTAGAGGGTGAGTGTAATCGAAAAAGATTCTAATTTTAACGTTAAATGTCGTTTTTTTTTTTCTTTTTTTTTTTTTTTTTTTTTTGTCATTACACGGAGCGTAACATTTTACCAAATCTAACGTCAGCTGTATCGTTTTGTAGAATGGAACGCAAGAATTGCTACCACCCAAAGAATTGTACTGTGTCCTGGGTTGTCACGACGCGCTGAACCGTTACTTTCAACAACTAAAAGGTAATATGCACTTCGCTGACGACGGAGTTGACGCGACGAACGCTGTTTCCAGTTGTTTCGCGTAACGAGCCTCCGCTGTAGCGTACAGTTCTCTGTATCTCCAAAGATACGCTTCGCTGTTAAATCAACGGTATTCCGTAATCGGTTCGATTAAAAGTTGGCGAATTCCTTGGCGTAACGATCCATCGTGGCTATTTTCAGCGATTCTTCCGCGTACAAATCGAAATTGCTGGTGTCTTCCGGCGCCGAGCATTCCGGTATGAAACTAGGCTGTATCTTCTGATGATATATCTGATTCCAATCGGTCGATTGAAACCACCTGTGTCCTTTTATATCCATAGATCCACCTTTCAGATTTCCGTATCTCCTAGTCAGATCCACTTGCAGTATGTTTTTCAATATATCCCTCAGCTCTCCGCCAAAATGATGAGCGAACTTGTACTTACCAGAGACGATCTTCTCGTATATTTTCATCGGGTCTCGCGAATAAAACGGCGGATATCCAGCGTTCATTTCGTAGATCAAAACACCGAAGCTCCACCAATCCACGGATTTACCGTATCCTTTCGATAAGATTACTTCTGGTGCGAGATATTCAGGCGTACCGCACAAAGTCCACGTTCTACCGTCGATCATCTTACAGAAGCCAAAGTCTGTCACTCGGATGTAGCCGGTGTTTTGAATTAAAATGTTCTCCGGCTTCAAGTCTCTGTAAACGAGGCTGCAGTGATGAAGATATTCCAGCGCGAGAGCAACTTGCGCGGCGTAGAATCGCGCCAGAGATTCGTCGAACTTCCCCATTCGTCTTAGATGCGTGAACATTTCGCCACCGTTGATAAACGGTAACACCATGTATACGTAGGAATTGTCTTTGAAACAGTACTCCATATAGACGACAAAGGGGAACCTCACGCACTGTAGTATCCTTTTCTCGTTGTACGTATGCTCGACTTGCTTCATCTTCACGATTTTTGCTTTCTCTAAGATCTTCATGGCGTAGTACGTGGACGTTGGTTTATATTTCACGAGTATGACACGACCGAAGGCGCCGGTACCCACGGTCCGAAATTGATCGAAATCTTCTAGTTTGACATTGTCGGTTTTGTTAATCTTCCATCTTTCCAAGAAAGCTGTCTTCAGTTCGTCCAGTATCTTTTTGTACTCTGTGAAAGCTCGTTGCCGTTCCGGATTCATCGCGTAAGCTACGGTGCGCTTCGGAATTAAAATATTCGCAGATCTCCGTATACGAAAACGTTCTGACAGATAAATAACGGCGGTTATGGCAGTTCCGCTATATGATTGACGTTCGCGAGCGGAGGAGACCCTTTGCAACGTTGCCTTCGCGATCGACTTTTGTCGATTTTTCACGCGATTCTCGTAACTAGACCGCGGATATTTATTGCGCAGATTATATTTCTACGAATGCAATTACGAAGATGGAAATCGGCTAGAACAACGTTTTAACTACTATGTATTACACGGAGTACCGTGTTTGTAATGTTTTCTATATTTTTACGTATCGCGCGCAACCTGTACATCTTTTACTTTCAAATTTCCCACAAACGTATCAAGATCGGCGGTCTACTCATAACCAAATAAATCTTCTACTCCGTAACGCGTATTGATACCTATCGATGTTCGTTATCAGCGGAAATAGGTATTCCATCGGCGCCAGCTTTGGTAGCGGACTCGCTAACCGCAACTTCCCTACGACTCGAATGGAAAGGAATAGACATCGAAAGACGCGGCGGAGGCATATCGTACTTAGTGCAATGGAGGTACGAGGAACTGGCTGAGACCTGGCAATATTGTAGAAATCAATCGTGGGGAGAGGACGATCAGATTTTAGTCGAAAATTTGCAACCTTACACGAAATATAGGGTACGTTTTTAAATTTAATTATATTTATTTAAATGTCGCGGGTTATCGTCGTTGTTTCCTTTCGTAAATGTTATATCATCACTTGGCCATTTTAATTGCAGTTTCGCGTAGCGTTACTGTTAAAATCGTCTCAACACAATCCGGAGCCTATCGTTTCCGCTCCGAGCGTCGTGATACGAACGTTGGCTGCCGGTTTACCAACCTCAGCACCGGTAATTGTAAGAGCGGTAGCGGTAGACAGCTGCCGCGCCTCTGTGTCTTGGGAACCGGGCCCTTTCCCGAATGGGCCACTTTTGTCTTATGTCCTGCGTCTGCAAGGGGCTGATCACTCCCAGCTTAAGGTATACGCCACGCCAGAACTTCAATAACGTTCGATACAATTAGTTTCTTTCCTTGCAATTAGTTTCTTCGATACAGTTATCTTTCATTTTCGCGAAACGTATCGTTCTACGCGAATACGTTTCCAAACCCTCGACTGTTCTGTCTAAGCTATCGTCGCTATTTACCGGCATTCGTCGACACGACGTTCGTCGATGTAAAGCCGATTGCGCTTTTCCTATTCTCTCTAACTTTAGTAGTAAACACCACTGTGCGAGTAAATAGCAACTGGTTCTGCAAGACTGCCTACCTTTTCCCACAAATAGTATACATATATTCATACGTACATGGAAGGTAAAAATTGCTCAGCAAATAATATGCTCGGGACAAATGCACGGCTTCTTTGATCGTTAAGATCGTTAGAAAAAAGCTGGCACGATTAACGCTGATTAGATAAACGAGCTTTCAAAAATTTACGTCCGCGAGTTTAAGCAATGCATGCTTGACCTATCGGTTCGTTCATCTTTGATCCCGCTAACATCGGCTTCTTAGCTTGTAAGAACCAGATCTCACGAAATACGTTTCTGGCATGGCGTTTCTTTCCTATTCGCATAACGATTATCCAGCGAGGGTTCGAAAGGGATAGATACTCTAACAGTCCAGTTACATACGTTTTACGATTAACCTACAGGATATACCAGCCTCCGAAAACACGGACCACTACATGTTCCAAAATCTCGAGCCTAATAAGAATTATTCCATCAGCGTGACCATGAGGAACGGGGTTGGAGAAGGACCACCTGCGGTAACTTGCGTTATGACCACTCCAGAACCGGCTGGTACGTATCAGTAGCAGATGGAAATTAAAATTTCAGCAAGTTTTTCAAACGATGCGAACATTAACGAGATTCGTGACGTTACAGTGAAAGACACGCAACAACCTATTTTAATTCTCGGAGGTCAGCACGTGGTTATGAAACAAGATGCGGACATGTTGGACGATCCTAGCGTGGTTTACGAAAATACGAGCACGATTCGAGGAGTGGCGATTCACGTGGCTTCCGCTCGGCTCTTCATTTCCGATTCATTAGGATACGTGTACAGAACGTCCATCACGAAACGAACGAAACCAACGGTGATACTCAGCCCGAGTCAGGCGAACTTTAAACCTCTGAGTTTATCGGTCGATTGGCTGAACCTTCACTTGTACATTCTGGGCGAGGTGAAACACGCGACAACGGTTTGGCAGATTGCTAGATGCAATCTGGACGGAAGAGGTTTGACAGTGGCCGTGGCTGGCTTCTTGACGCGACCCACGCACATCGAGGTAGACCCGTACAATGGTTACTTATTCTGGGTCACCAGGGGCGGTTTGTACCGATTGGATCTGGCTGACATAAGCAACGGAGTGAAGCACGAGGTACGTTTCGTATGTAAGACGCCTGAAAGGCTGGCTAAGATATCGCTGGTCTACATCAAACTGTAAAATATAATAGCAGAAAATATACCACGGAATAATCGCATCGCGTTTCAACAGTTTTGAACGCGGATATTTTACGGACCAAAAGCTTACGCCAAAAACTTCAATTCATCCTCGATAACCTTGCACGGATTTTTACAGGTTCAGCCATATTTAATTCTAGAAGACGCTAATTTAGGAGCGTTCACCGTCGATCACACCAACTTCCGTCTTCTCGTTCCCCATCACATCCAAAATACTGTAATATCCGTCTCTCTGGATGGTCGTGAAGTTATAAATCTTCGCGCCAACACGCAGCAACCAAGATTCAAGAACGTGGTCTCGTTAGCCATGGCGAACGGCTTGTTTTATTGGACGAACGGGGAAGAGGTATTGATAGAGGGATATCACTCGGGACAAAACAGATATTTTCACAATGCTTACCCCGATAGGTGAGAACGTTGCTTCCTATTCAACCAGGCTGGAGATCTATGCGCAGATGCTTCGATAAAAGCGTTCTTTTCAGGTCGAACGGTTCGTTTGTCAGTGTCAATGTACTTATGGACGCGAGCCAACCAGTTCCTGTCCCCGTGAATCCTCCTACGGGCGTGCAAGCTGTCCTTGGTGTGGAGAGGGCGAAAGTTTCTTGGCAAGCGCCTCATTTATTGGGCGGCCAGGGTAAAGGAGCCTGGCAAAATTGGTCTTACGAATTGGAGATCAAAGACGAATCTACCGGAGAAACGATACATCAGAAGGATATCGCTGGATCGTCTCATACCGTGCACAATCTTCGAGAGAAATCAGAGTACTCGATTAAGGCGGCGGCTTACACGAGCGCTGGCAGAGGTCCCTGGTCAACCGAGTTCAGGGGTCGAACCTTGAGGTAAATCACGATTAGATGTACTTACAGGAAATCTCGATAGATGCAAAAATCCATTTACGTATTTGTGAAAAATCAAAAAGTATAAAAATGCGGAAATACGTAAAATAAGAAATTCGACAGTCTTTATAAATATTCGTAGTCTAATTACGAGTCTAATCGTCGATCGTTTCAAGAGGAATATCTCTGAGAATTAATTTGTACGACGTTTGATCAACCTTCCAGGGACGGATCACACGCATCCATTTTGTGGTCCGCAAACGAGGGTCTCCTAAGAAGCGACGTAACCGGAGAGAATATCGATACTTTGATCTATAAAGCGGGCTTGAAGGAGACAGAGGTTGATTATCACATCGTTGATGTCAGCTGGTACAAGGATATTCTGTACATCGTAGGAAACAATTCTGCGTTGTATCGGTACAATATTACGAGCCATCAAAAAACGAAGATGAATATCCACTCTGTCGGGAGCGTCGCTGTCGATTGGATATCGAAAAAATTGTACTGGGCTAATCCAAAGCAACAAATTGTAAATAAATGTTTCTTATACGTTCGATCGATTCTATTTACTTAAAAATTTATTTCATGCTATGCTTTTCCCCTGTATTTTCTCTACAGATAACAAGAGCAAATTTGAATGGATCTCATCAAGAGCCCATGTCGATTCTGGCCATCGTTAAAGAATTAATGATCGATTCTTTGGAAGCGTACCTGTATTGGTCAACAGGCCACGCCGTTGAAGTGGCTCGTTTAAACGGACAAGACAGAAGATACTATCATTCGGATGAAATATTTAACGGGAAACAAGTGATGGGGTTAACGCTGGACACAGAGAACAGATACGTTTATTGGATTGTCCGAAGCTACGAAAGTGGATCTATCGTTTATCGAGCGCCAACGTCCGAAAGAATTTCGATGAGTCACAAAATCGTGCCTGAGAAGGTTTCTATCGTCGTTTAATTTTCTTATTTTACAAAAAGAAAGGACATATCGTTGTCGTTGATAGTAGCGATAGAATCATTAATTCCGTTTCTCGATATGTTTTTAAGGTCTCATCACTGCAGTATCCAAACATGCAAGGCCCTTTATGTTACTTCTCGGAGCATCTTCTGTGGCTTCAAGACGACCGGAACGCGGTGATAGGCGATCTGTCTGGCCAAAACACGGCCATAATAAACGGTATCAGCTTGTCAGGCCTTCACATGGTGGCCGTCATGGATCCAGCGCTTCATCAATATCCAAAGAATCTTACATCAGAAACCGTAGCTGTATTACCAAACGCCGTAAACTATAGCAGTATTAGAGTAGAAGGCAGCTGGAGGAACTTTAACATATCCTGGGACCCGGTGGAGAATATCAATTATGGAACTGTCTTCTACGAAGTGAAATTCGCGGATTATATCAATACCAATTCGAATCCGGAGATAACGACGGAAACCTCGATGCCTTATAACAATTCCGAACAGATTTTGCCTTATTCGGTCCTGGAGGTGACTGTGAAAGCCTTCACGTATTGGGAAACGGCACACCATACAAGGAAGATACTGAGATCGCCACAAAGCGTCCCCAGTCAGCCAACGAATCCTAGAGCGTTTATAGAGTTTCGTAAAGAACCACTGAGCGAAAATGTCGACATATTTGCGATATTCAGGTGAATATCATAAGAAAGAAATTCGCTGCTATCTTTTACTAGACTTTTACTTACCGAGCGAAGACCGAATCGTTGTTGTCACCGGCGTCGAATATTTTATTTTATAACGATAAAAGCCTTTTACCCCTATGCGATGATTGAGTTTATTTAAAAAATAAAATCGTTACAGGTGGGATCAACCCGAGTTCACGAATGGTCTGATCACCGGATACACGGTTCAGTGTTGGTTTAAGGAGAACAACGTCGAGATGCAAATCTGCGATCAGTCGCTTATTCCATCCACGTTGTTAGAGCACACCGTTCAAGACCTGTTGCCAAACACGACGTATTACTTCGAAGTTCGAGCTCATACGGAAATTGGCGCTGGACCGTACACCGACGTGATCAGCGTTTCGACGATTTACGAAAATCCGATACCGCAATTGCTGGTCGCCACGATGGACGCGGTTCGAATATCCGATTTGGATCAGGAAATGAACTATACCGTTACTCGGCACATCGCGGTTGAAGTGACGTATCTGGCCGCGGAAAGCAAAATTTACTGGATCAACGAAATGCAGGAGTTGGTAACGTCGGACTTGGATGGGGCAAACGCTACTAAAATATTGACGTTGAACAACAGTGCATTTAGTATAACTGTCGATTGGGTGGCGAGACATCTTTACTGGTCCGAATCCAGCTATCGAGAAAACGGTGGATGTATCATGAAGTTAGATTTGACCATGTGGCAAGCTGGAATTCTTAAATACGAAAACATCGTTACGACGAGCAGACGTATCGTGAATCTTGATATATTACCATCTACCGGGTACCTACTATTTTTACGCAATCCTTCTTCGTACATATATTTCAAATTTATTCTATAATCTGATTTAATTTCTTGCAGATCGTTGTATTGGATAGAACAAACTAAGAAAGACGGTGGAGTAATAATGCGGTCGAATTTAAGCGGCGGTGATATTCAACCGTTCTTCGATCATATAGACGATTGTTCCTGTCCTTACAGGCCGTCCGTGATTCCTGTGATGACGATCGATAGCACCGATTATCAAAAACCAGTCATGTACTGGATTTCTTTGGAAGGTCACCTAAACAGCGCCGATATCGACGGATGTAAGTGCAATCTGATAGTAAGCGCAGGTTTCAACAAAGGATTACCAGCAAGATCGTTGACCGTCGACAAGATGAACATTTATTGGTCCAACATTCCGGAAGATCAAATTTATTTTGTAAATAAAAAATATCTCGATGACGAGGAGATCAAACACTTTTATTTACCATCTGTACGAAGCATCAAAGCCCTTGGGAAGTCTCTGCAAACCTATCCGATCACCAACTGTTTGATTCCTCGTCAAGACTCCTACAACGTGGAAGAAGCGAGAAAAACAGCAAGTAGCATCACTGTGAGACTTCCCGAGCCGATTCCTCGATTTGGCTGCGAAGGATACAGCTTACCTACGACGCTATACACGATATACGTGTCTCAATGTCTAGAAAATGATCCAAACATGTGCGAGGACAGCGACAGAACAAAGTTGCAGACTTACGAGAAGGAATACGAAATAAAGGATTTGAAGCCTTTCACGAAATATAGACTGAAACTGGCTTTGAGTAATTATTACGCTGATTCGGAGTCGATGAGTTTAGAGTTTGATTCTGGTGTCGTGTTACGAACCGAAGCTGGCGCTCCTACAGCTCCGGAGAACGTAACCGTGGAAGCTCTGACACCAACTTTGGCTATCGTCTACTGGATGCCACCGAAGATATTAAATGCCGCAGCTGTACGATACGAGGTACATTGGAGATTGGTTCGATTAATAAACGGAGCACGACAAAAGGGAGAACAATTTATAAAAGGCACCGAACGCACAACCGATGGAAGATTCTTCACCATGTTGGAACCATGGCTACCCGATCAGGAGTATCTAGTGTTCGTTCGCGCTTATCCTGCCCACGTTAACGATGTATACAGCGAAAGTCCCGGTCAAGTAGTCAAGATGTATCCAGAACCTAATAATTTGACGTTAACCGGGGTTAGCGTGAATAGCTTGAACGTATCCTGGGTGCCAACAGTCGATTTGATGGTCAAATACACGTTGGAATACAAAGATGTTGCTGTAGAAAATTGGCAAGAGGCGAATGACTTTACGATGGAAAACGATAAAGCGACGTATTTCATCAAAAAATTACAACCACGAACTTTGTACAAATTTCATCTGCTTCTGAGATATCCAAATTACAAGAAAGATTTCATGTGGCCAACAGATGGGAGGTTCACGTTTCAAACGTTAGGTAACGAATTCCTTCTGTTCTTTATAGAATTATTAAAATTGTTTTTTAGAATTATCCACGTATTGTTTTGTGTTATTCGGGGAACAGGTGATGTACCGAGTGCTCCAGGTATGCCAACGGTAACCACACTCCGTAACTCTGTGTACCAATTGAATTGGGAACCAGCGCAAGCTCATGGCTCGCAGATCACGTTGTACCGTGTCGAAGGGATGAAGATCAATGAAATTAACGAGCAAATAGACTCCACCGGGAACGCGAGCTGGAAGTTGTATTACAATGGGACGGACAATTATTGGATAATCACGGGAGACATGGACGACAAGTATCGGTTTCGTATTCAAGCTAGAAACGCGTACGGTTTCGGTAGTTGGAGCAGATCCAGCCCGATCATTGATTTAACTGAAGCCACCGGTGGAATATTAGCAGATCAACAACACATTGGTTTAGTGTTGGGAGTTTGCGTCATTATTATCACTTTTGCGATGCTTTGCTTCTGTTATTTCTATTGCCGTAAGTGTATGACGATTATAAATAAAGTGTATTTTTTTTAATGGTTAAAGTAATCCCTGTTTGAATATGTACACTTCGAGTGCAGTTAACAGGAGTATAAAGGATAAGTTTTGTAATTCAGCAGTGTACCGGCAACGCAAAGACGATAAAACGGCGGTTTTACCTCCGTTAGTGAGCGACGTCGAGTTAGCGACGCTTCGAGAGATACCACGCGGAAATTTCGTTCAATCGAACGCGTTGTACGCGTCTACCTTGCAGAACGATCCGGACGATTCTACGCTTCCTAAAATCAGAAGGGAACAGATTACCTTAGCGAAGTTTTTGGGTAGCGGAGCCTTTGGTGAAGTAAGCGACATATAAATAACAAATATTCAAAAACTGTCATTGTAATTACGAGATTATGTCGTTATCGCGTGCATATAAATTTTTCAGGTATTTCAAGGGAATGCGAAGGATTTGGAAAGACCAGGAGTTACGCCAGTTGCGATCAAAACGTTGCGAAAGGGTGCCTCGGCCCAGGAAAAGACAGAGTTCCTTCAAGAAGCTAGACTCATGAGTCATTTTCGACATAAGCACGTGTTAAGACTTTTGGGAGTCTGTTTAGATACGGACCCACCGTTATTGGTGTTGGAACTGATGGAAGCTGGAGATTTACTGAGTTATTTAAGGGCGAGTCGATCTTTGCAACCATCGGATCCACACGCGTTACGTCTGCAAGATTTGCTCGCTATGTGCGAAGATGTGGCAAGGGGATGCCGTTATTTGGAGGAGCTCCATTTTGTACATAGAGATCTCGCGTGTAGAAATTGTTTGGTATCTGCCAGAGATCGAGAGAACCGTGTCGTTAAGATCGGTGACTTTGGACTGGCCAGAGATATATATAAGAACGATTATTATCGAAAAGTAAATATCTTCCTAATTCTAATATAATAACAATTTACGATCTTGATATAAAACAGAAACAAATATTCAACTTTTTGTTACAGGAGGGAGAAGGATTACTTCCTGTTCGATGGATGGCACCTGAATCGTTAGTGGACGGTGTATTCACTTCACAGAGTGATGTCTGGGCATTTGGTGTATTAATGTGGGAAATCACGTCCTTGGGACAACAACCGTATCCTGCCAGAACAAATATCGAAGTATTACACCATGTACGCGCAGGTGGAAGGTTGCCCAAATCTCTAAATTGTCCACCTGCTTTACATCAGCTCATGTTGCGTTGTTGGAGCGTTGCCGATGCTAGACCGAGCTTTAAAGTTTGCCTTGAAAATATAGTTAGTCTTCGAAGTACCATAGAGGATGCACAATTGAACCCGGTTCATGCTGGTCATTATTTAGCTAGAAGAGGTATGTTTCAATCATACGGATATTAACATTTGCATTATGTAAATCTCTGGCATGGAACGTAAATATATATTTTTTTTCAAATATATCAATTATCGATTATTAATTGTCAGCAAACACGTATTAGCTTATTAGGATAATTCTTATAGTTCAATACTAATATTTTTTATCTCATTCTCCAATATTTCAATTCACAAAATGAATTTACTACGTAAAACGAAATATTTCTAAAATATACGTATATAGCTTGGGGAATGACGTAAAAAAATTTGCATACAAATTTTCGTTCATTTATGACTAAAACCCTCTCTGTTGCTTATTTATACAATCATATATCTACATAATTTTCATAGCCATCTCGTAAAATTCAATTTCTAAACTTGTAAGCTAATAGCTGCTTCAACAACTAATAGGATTAACATTAATTTATTTTCACATGTTACAAAAGAAGCGTATTTGTTTCGAAAAGTGATCATACTCGATAATTCCGATTCAAATCATCAAGATGCGATGCCATAAAAGTGTTAAATATATAAATTTAACAATTTGCTTGAATACTTATTTATCATTGCATGGCTCATGCTTGCAGGCGTCTCTAACATGGCTTACTTTGCTGACGAGAACCAAAATCATAATAATTCAGGTAGGTTCTCTTTGTAAAGCTCATCTATATATGTTGCTTTTTCGACCAGTCTTCCTTTTCTTCTTATACAAATTCAAACTCATAATACAACTATTGAATAAGGCTGAATGTAATATAATGTTGATTTTGTGTTGATTTTCACAGGGAATTCTTGGAAATCCAGCAGCTCAGAAGGCAGCCGAGATATGCAACCGTTCCTTCAGAATTCCCATAATGCGACACTTACATCACAATCGAATGAAATACCGAAATATTTAGAATTGTTAGCGGATAACGAAGATATCATCCCAAGGGAAAATTCAACAAACGGATACGAAGTGCCTCGGTCGATTCATATCTCCGATCAAAATGTAGCCAATATGAATAAATCTAGTACAAACGTAGATATAAAGAGCAATTTGCATTCTGATGCGCCACAAGAACATAAAGATGCTTCGAATGATGCGAAAGAACAACCAGAAAGAAAGTGTGACAAGAGATCGTCGATATCTAGTTTGAATTTACCAGAACGTAAAAGAGCATCGATCACGAGCATGACTGAAAAATGTAACACTTTAGATAGTTCGAAATTAACTAATCCTACTATTAAAGCGATTTTAAAAAGAGATTCCTTCACATCATTGACTGATCAGCGGAAAAATAAGAGGAACGTAACCGAACGACGAGGATCGGAATTAAGTTTAGAAGGTAGAAGTTCTAGTTCTTTAAGCTCGAATATTAGTTTAGCGCCACCTACTCGACCTAGTTCATCGTTAATTAGTTCACAAAATGTTCTTCCCTTAAAGAACGGCGTTATCGGAGGAACCGGCGAGTCAAACGATAATAACGTTACGAAGAACGCATTGCCAAAAATTCAAAGGACTCATTCCAATTTGCAAAATGGTAAAGCTAATATACCTTTGGTGATAAACAGTGCATTATTGAACTTATTGAGACAGACTCCAGTTGTCGAGGATAGTAACAATATAGTCACATACACGAACATAAATACGGATGCTGTTAGAGTAAACGGGTCGTGAAGTTTTTATTAAAGATGTGATGGATTAAGTGATTTGATGGGTCGTGTTTCTAAAACAGAATCATAATTTCAATAATAACTCCGTACCGAAACTGGAAATGCGTGTATAGTTCCATAGCTTTAAACTGCCATATTAATGTATGTACATATTTAAGTTTTAGTATCTGAAATTTATTTTACATGAACTGTGGCAGAAAGATTTCATTTGATAATGACATTAATTTTAGTTGACTATCGGACTTGTTGCTTAGTATCTTAGAATCGAGAATAGTTAGAGAGAATTATGTGGTGATTAATCTGCGTTAGTTTTATATTTGTCATTACAACTAATGTATTTATTTAATGACACAGAAGTATGAGTAAATTTTCACCAATCATTGTACAAATTTCATATTAGCGGTAATATAAAGTATAAAATGAAAACTCATATTCATATTACGTTTAAGGACTTGTTAAGTTTTACATATACATGTAGTGGTCCTTTTTAAAACAGTACAAGAATAAATTGGTAGAAACACTAAATGAGACTGGAGAAGGACTGGCAGAACTGAAAGGGATAATAGAGAAGAGAAGAGTAGCAGAAGAGGGGGAGGAACAACAGGAAGAGAGCACAGCAAGGAAGCAAAAGCCAAAGACGGAATGAGCACTTAGTTATAAGCGTTATATAAGAGATGTAAACCAAAAGTCGTCCAAAGCCGCAAGGTATGGACTAAGAATAAATAAAATAAAATGAATAAAATATACATGTAGTGGTCCTTTTTAAAACAGTACAAGAATAAATTTTTTGCATATATTTAACTTTATGTGACTGAACTGAGAATTTTTGAAACTTGTATTTTCAAATTTCATTATTAATGCTTTAAGAATCAATAAAATTCGAAGAGGTTTGTAAATACTTTAACAATATATAAATTTCCTACTTTTTAAATTTTGCTTATTCTTTCCATGAAAGTATTAAAACGATATTGTAAGCATCCATCCGAGAGAAATAGTAAACGAAACATAGAATAGTAGTGATAAGAGTAAAATGTGAATATGTACTTTCTAAAACTGACCTTTTATAGTTTAACGCGATAAAAGAATGAATGGTTCGTAAAAAATAGATTGGCAAAAAACCGATAAATTAAAGCAAGTATATTAATAAATAGTACTCAATATTTGGCTATCAAATATAAAAAGAAATAGTCCTATAATTAAAAAATATTTCATAGTCTTCCTATTTAAAAACATACTTTTATTAATGATTATAATATGTATAATATTAGTTCCTTCCCCTACAAACTTTATAACTTTGAAGTAAAAATAAACCAAATTCTGTAAATATCTTCAACATCGTCATAGGGAATATATTACTAAGAAAATAATTATATTGTATGAATTTTGTATATTTTATATATACATGTCTATACTAATGTGCAAATACCGTAATAAAATTGCATACACAATATAAAATTTATTATTTAACAGGTCTGGATAAACAAAGTGAACAAATTGTTATTATATATAAATATATATATTCCCATCAAAAGTAACTTATTAGAATTAACTTACATCCCTAATTAGATAAAATGTAAAA
>NT_180433.1:0-2799 GCF_000188095.3 Bombus impatiens | reverse complement strand
CGTTATAACGTATTACGTCATATGGTATAACGTTATAACATATTACGGTTTATGGTATAACGTTATAACGTATTACGATATATGGTATAACGTCATATGGTATAACGTTATAGGGTATAACGTTATAACGTACTACGTTATATGGTATAAGGTTATAACGTATTATGTTATATGGTATAACGTTATAACGTATTACGTTATATGGTATAACGTTATAACGTATTACGTTATATGGTATAACGTTATAACGTATTACGTTATATGGTATAACGTTATAACGTATTACGTTATATGGTATAACGTTATAACGTATTACGTTATATGGTATAACGTTATAACGTATTACGTTATATGGTATAACGTTATAACGTATTACGTTATATGGTATAACGTTATAACGTATTACGTTATATGGTATAACGTTATAACGTATTACGTTATATGGTATAACGTTATAACGTATTACGTTATATGGTATAACGTTATAACGTATTACGTTATATGGTATAACGTTATAACGTATTACGTTATATGGTATAACGTTATAACGTATTACGTTATATGGTATAACGTTATAACGTATTACGTTATATGGTATAACGTTATAACGTATTACGTTATATGGTATAACGTTATAACGTATTACGTTATATGGTATAACGTTATAACGTATTACGTTATATGGTATAACGTTATAACGTATTACGTTATATGGTATAACGTTATAACGTATTACGTTATATGGTATAACGTTATAACGTATTACGTTATATGGTATAACGTTATAACGTATTACGTTATATGGTATAACGTTATAACGTATTACGTTATATGGTATAACGTTATAACGTATTACGTTATATGGTATAACGTTATAACGTATTACGTTATATGGTATAACGTTATAACGTATTACGTTATATGGTATAACGTTATAACGTATTACGTTATATGGTATAACGTTATAACGTATTACGTTATATGGTATAACGTTATAACGTATTACGTTATATGGTATAACGTTATAACGTATTACGTTATATGGTATAACGTTATAACGTATTACGTTATATGGTATAACGTTATAACGTATTACGTTATATGGTATAACGTTATAACGTATTACGTTATATGGTATAACGTTATAACGTATTACGTTATATGGTATAACGTTATAACGTATTACGTTATATGGTATAACGTTATAACGTATTACGTTATATGGTATAACGTTATAACGTATTACGTTATATGGTATAACGTTATAACGTATTACGTTATATGGTATAACGTTATAACGTATTACGTTATATGGTATAACGTTATAACGTATTACGTTATATGGTATAACGTTATAACGTATTACGTTATATGGTATAACGTTATAACGTATTACGTTATATGGTATAACGTTATAACGTATTACGTTATATGGTATAACGTTATAACGTATTACGTTATATGGTATAACGTTATAACGTATTACGTTATATGGTATAACGTTATAACGTATTACGTTATATGGTATAACGTTATAACGTATTACGTTATATGGTATAACGTTATAACGTATTACGTTATATGGTATAACGTTATAACGTATTACGTTATATGGTATAACGTTATAACGTATTACGTTATATGGTATAACGTTATAACGTATTACGTTATATGGTATAACGTTATAACGTATTACGTTATATGGTATAACGTTATAACGTATTAGGTTATATGGTATAACGTTATAACGTATTACGTTATATGGTATAACGTTATAACGTATTAGGTTATATGGTATAACGTTATAACGTATTACGTTATATGGTATAACGTTATAACGTATTAGGTTATATGGTATAACGTTATAACGTATTACGTTATATGGTATAACGTTATAACGTATTAGGTTATATGGTATAACGTTATAACGTATTACGTTATATGGTATAACGTTATAACGTATTAGGTTATATGGTATAACGTTATAACGTATTACGTTATATGGTATAACGTTATAACGTATTAGGTTATATGGTATAACGTTATAACGTATTACGTTATATGGTATAACGTTATAACGTATTAGGTTATATGGTATAACGTTATAACGTATTACGTTATATGGTATAACGTCGTACGGTATAACGTTGTAACGTATTGCGTCATATGATATAACGTTATGACGTATTACTTTATACGATATAACGTCATATGGTGTAGCGGTATAACGAATTACGTTATATGGTATAACGATATAACGTATTACGTGATATGGTATAACGTCATATGGTATAACAATATAACGTATAACGTTATATAGTATAGCGTTATATGGTATAACATTATAACGAATTACGTTGTATGGTGTAACGTTTGGTATAACGTTATAACGTAGTACGTTATATTGTTCAATGTCATATGATATAACGTTATAACGTATTACGTTATATGGTATAACGGCATATGGTATAACTTTATAAAGTATCACGTTATATCGTATAACGTTATATGGTACAACGATATAACATATTACGTTATGTGGCCTAACGTTATATGCGGTAACGTTATAACGTATTACGTTATATGGTATAACGATATAACGTATTACGTGATATGGTATAACGTCATATGGTATAACAATATAACGTATAACGTTATATAGTATAGCGTTATATGGTATAACATTATAACGAATTACGTTGTATGGTGTAACGTTTGGTATAACGTTATAACGTAGTACGTTATATTGTTCAATGTCATATGATATAACGTTATAACGTATTACGTTATATGGTATAA
>NT_180432.1:0-29760 GCF_000188095.3 Bombus impatiens | reverse complement strand
TTCTTTTTTTTTTTTTTTTTACTTATTTTAACGTACGTTCATCTCGTGAAATATAGGCATGCATTTATGAAGCATCCTGCGCACGGAGGAAACAATCGTCGATTGCTCGCCGTAGATTTCGGCTTCCTCTAACAGGCATGGCCCCGAAGCACAGCCAGCAAATTTCCGATTACCCTAGCCGGGCTAACATTTACATACGCCATACATTTGCCTCTCTATGTAGCGATCTGTAGCAAATCGCGGGGGCTCGCGTTGACCTCCATCGAGGAGAATCCTCTAGGAATCAAGACTATAGGCATCCATTCAGTCTGCGCACCATTGGAACTGTCTGTGGCCAACAAAAATACCAAAACGTTTTATCGCTACGATAAATGGCAAAGCTGTATCGAGCTCGCAAATTGCCAGGTTCTCGCCAGACCTTGCGATTTTCATTCTTTTTCTCCGTTGTTTCCGTCTTACGGAAACGCTTTCCCCTTTCATTGATATTGTGAAAACGTTATTCCTCCTCTCGTAGTTTAAGAAAACATGCGCCAATTCGTCGATCGCGATGCACCGTCGTTGCACGATAAAACGTCTCGCAAAATTCGGGAGGCTGCAGGATGTTTCCTTCGTGGGAAAACTCCGCGCTACTTTGCTGTTGGGATTTCATTGATAATTAATGTGTTCACGCACGTACAACACCTTTGACGAATAAGCACAGAAGCTGTACCTTCATAGCACCGCTTGCTGTCCTATGAATCTGGAAGAATACAGGAACCCGCGGCAGTCTGGAAATCTGTTAATCTGATCCCTTACGATCTGAAAATACCCTCCAGGCTTAGTACGCGCCAGACTTCTGCTATTTTCATCCTCGTTTCGCTATCACGCTTCCAGTGAATGTACGATCACACTTTCTCCCTCTATACCATATTTTTAGAAATTCCGTCTCGCCTGACTTTCTGTCCAGTCATCGCTTACCCTACACATTGGTCTTTAAACGTATCATTTACCTTACAGCTCTTCGTAGCTTGAGCTATAGGAGCTCTTAAAGTCTCCAATCCATTACAGACATCCGTCTGAACAATACAAAAAAGAAAGTTGCCGTCAGTCCGAAAATTGCAGTCGATCGATTCATTTATTTCTTCAGAACGGTCAGTTACAGTTTTACAATTAATTTCGCATACAGTTTCATAATTAATTTCATACACAGTTTCTATTCCACGTAACTCGGTTCTCTTTTCTCGTCCAAACACTATTTTAATCAGAGACTATTTCAACGAACATATTTCGTATTCTTTATATAAATAGTAAATAAATAAATCTAATACCTACGAATTTCCGACTCACGATTTCAGAATGTTATCACGAGGGAACATCGAAGTTTGCTGAGGCAGTTAAAAGTTGGGCGGCGACGGTAGAGCCGGAATAGTTCGGTTACAGCCGAAAATGGCAATAAAATCTCGCGCGGCACTCGCGCCTAGGATGATTTATCCCTAACGAATTCGAAGATTCGGCTTTCTTGCTTGTGACGGTTCGACCGTTAAGATAACTGGCTTAATTGCCTCGTTCGCTGTGGTTCGCTCCCGGAGAGGCGAAATTGAAGACGACGAAGTTAGACGCTAACGAGCTTTGCGATCGGTTTCCTGCGTTTCCTGGCGAATTTTAGTTCTATATTCTAGAGTTGGGTCTCGTCATTGGATATATCTATCCTCCACTTTGATCTTGCATGTGTGTGGTTTCTTTTCTTTTCTTTTCTTTTTCTTTTGGCAAGACTATATGTTTCTTTTTAACTTGAGAAACTACTGCACGATTAATTCGTTAAACAAATTTGTACGCCGAGACGCGACAATTGGCGAAATTATAAAAATTCTATGCATCGAAAGCGAAGCTTGGAACGTTGGAGAAATGGAAAAGCGAGTGGAACGATAGAGTGAAACGCGAGACAGATAATCGCGTGAAACGAGAAAGCGAAGCGAGGCAAATCGCGAGGACAAAAGACCGGGCCTTAGATTGAGTGCGAACTCGCTAAACAGACTGCGGCAAGTTGCCGCGTACACCTTCCTTCTATCTCGCCTTCCTGGTCTTCTCGCGTCAGGCGCATTTGCATTTGAAATCGAGATGAACCTTTGGATAAAAGGAACGCCCCGTTCCACCGTTATCTTCAAACACTCGTTTACTTGTATCGTGTGAAAGAAGGGGCCAGGAACGCTCGGTGTGGCCAGAGAACGAGAAAACACGAAGACAAAGAGGGATGAACGGCGTAGCTCGGAGACAGAGGAGACTGCGGAAATTTCGCAACTTTTCCCTGGCGCGACTATCCGCGCTGTAACTCGTACAGGTTTTCGCGAGCTCAACCTGCGCAGACTCTTCGAAGAAAGCAAGCAGACTGCACCCTATTGTTTAGCGCGGGAATGGATGCGAGCTTGGTGGAATACAAAATAGAGACGTGACCTACCTCGATCGTCGGAAGCGTCGATAGAGCCAGAGGTGATGAAATGGTGGAAGGAACGCTGCCAGATAAGAAGAAAAAAAAAGAAAAAAATAAAGAAAGAGATCGGGGGAAGAACGCGTCGTGATGACGACACTCCGACGCATAACGTAAGATTCAGCAGTGAATATCGTTGTTCGTGATCGGACGGTGGAAGATATTGAGAAGCGATTTCGTTTTATGCTTAGATATCTTTTCTCAATTTTAAAACGTTACGGTGTGTTGGAATTTCATCGATGGTGTGCACATGTACACGTATAATACTCGCATTTTTATTGTATCTTGCTTGCTGAATCTGGAAAAACGCAGGAGCTGCGTCGTTCCGAAAATCGCGGTCAACCAACTCACAGCCACGCTCCGGAATAATTTTAACCCCGCTGTTCCTCTTGTTGCTTCTTCGCGTTTACATCTTTCCACGTTTGCATTTTTTTTCACGCGTATGTTTTTTCAGATATCTTTGTTCTTGGTTATTTTTACTCGTAAAAAGTATGGTGCACGCGAAAGACGATGAAATTATATCGGACGTTGGGATCAAATATTTAAAAACTGTCTATATTCGAGCAATATTTGTTAAGATGTGGCATCAATTTCGGGTCATACGGATCGGAGGAGAACAGCTGGATTAAATACAGTTTCGCAAATGATTTCACGCACACGGTTTCGCTCCATACCCAGTTTCCTTTCATCGTGCAAACACTATTTACGGAGAATTCCATTCCACTCACATTTTCTGTTCGTTATATCGTATAAATACAATAAAGAAATGCAACGCGGTGTGTCGACGTTGAGTTTGTACGAGTCATTTTTCTCGTTAAAAACCGACATTACCCGAGCGACAATCGACGACAGTACAATTGCATATCGACAAGCGTTTCCGTGGTGCGAAAAATCATTGGATTTCAACGGAGAATCGCGGCAAACCGGAAGTTGCTTGATAGAAGCTCCAGCAACGAAACCAATAAACGGTGGAAAATAGAAAAACGCGGGAGTTCGCAAAGTACCGTGTTCGATCTTAAAACTGAATGGAACGCTGATGAAAATCGTCAGGGGTGGTGGTTGCTGAGAGTAAACCGATTCCACAGGGGAAGGTAAAAGAGCCGAGGATATAAGAAGATGAAGAAAAGGGTAGAAAGATTTGGCAACAGAGGCGCGGATAAATAAAAGCGAGAGAAAGAAACGGCATGGAGGACTGTGCCAGAGTGTACAACTACGTGTCGGGAAAGAAAATGAAGAGAGTCGAGTCTGCGCGGCTTCGTATCTGTTGTTCAAGCTACCGTAGAATCTAATGACGCGAAATTCCGGTTGCATTCGCACCGGTTTGAAGTTTTATCATTCGACTTGGCTGGAAATTTTTGAGCGATCGTTTCTCTGGCGCGCTCTGCGTGCAAACCTTCTTCCGCTCTCTTTGCTCTACCTTCTTTGCTCGTTGATGTTCTTTGACTGTTCGCTAGCCGTGATTGCTTCGTTGCGCTTGCTCTTTGCCGAGAAAGAGGAACGAAACGTCGCTGTTGGCGTAGCAGATCGAAAGGGAATGGCACGACTGACCAACTGTGGCTCAACGTTCAAATATTATAATGCTCATCGAGTGGTTTGTCGATCGAGAAACTCGCTTCAAAGCGCTGGCAAGTGTGGCGATAAATTCTGTTGATTTTAACGGCACTACCGGCAGGTAGCGATGCGAAATATCGCAAGGGAAAATAAAATTCCCCGACTATTCTGAGAGCTTTTATATGAAACGAGTTTTTTTCTCCTTGTCTGTAATAGCTTCGCTGTATTGTTGTTGACTCTAGTTCATAGAACGACGATATAAATTTCGGGCAATCGTGCGCGAAACTACAGACAGGAATCAGAATGCAGTTACAATAACGTTGTAAATTGAAAAAGAGGTCTGTGCACGAAATCGTTCGTGCTCAACATACATCCTAGAGCTGCAATCAACCGCACGGTCGTGTAACAGCGCTTTGCATGCAAGAAATTGGATCGCTGCAAAAGGTAATCTGATTCCGACCCTAAAAGAATGTCGTTAAAATCCTTTATTTCGCGCTGTCGTGCTACTAATCGCTTTATATCTAGACTCGCATCAACATGCGACTGGCAACAATTTCCTTCCTTGAAACGCGTTGATATCTTACCACTGTTTCTTCCATGCTGCCTAGTAAAACCCTTATTTTCGACACAATGCAAATGAGCAATTAACGTAATTAGTTACATGTTGCAGATGGATATACGACAAAATAGTTGTTAGCCTCTAAAAAGATATTGAAACATTATTCGAGAGATTTGTGATTTGAAAAGTCGGATAGACCATTGGAAAGAACAGTCGATCGAAAACAGTTTCTTCTGAGAGATTTTGTAACGGCAAGCATGAACATTTGTAATAATTTACTACATAAGTCGTAAGCTCTGTACTAGACTTAACTAGTAACTGTTATGGGCTGCCTTTCGATCGATTAATCTGTCGTCCGCAATTAACGAGAAACTTTTTTAATTAAATGAACCTTCACTTATAATTAATTTCCAACGTCTTACGATGAATACACGTTTTTCTCCTGTTGGTCTTCTTATTAGTTTCCGACGATTTATTTTCACGGTTCTTGATTACTTCTTAATCATTTCGCTGTGCAATTAATAATCAACTTTATAAACAGATTTTATCGTTCACCGTGAAAAGCAAGAATTTAATAATGAACAGTATGCACTTAATGCAACATTTTAATAACGTATATTTAATCTTCAGCCGATGCAACAAACATTAAACAGTTTCCAATAATTTATAGATTTATATTTCGAAATGTCTGATCAATTTCATTCATTCACCTATGCCTAGCAATGTGTGATTAAATGTAGTAAGAATCGATGCGTATCGCGTAAGTAGAACGCTGCGTCAGTGATATAAGTCAACGTCTGATCGGTCATGTCGTATACCGCATTTATCAGGCATTGCGTTTCACGTTGGTCGAACGAAAAATTCTTGGAATGGAATGAAAAGACACTCTGTATAGTTTGCAAACAATTTTTATATTCCAATATAACGTATCAAAGCTATTATAGCGTCATACTCTTCTTCGCGAAGACTCGCAAAAGATATTCACCAGCGGTTTCTTCGACGTCCTCGTCTCGCAAGAATTTCTTTTCAGCGGGAAATTTTTTAACCGTGGAAATAAATGGAAGTCAGAGACAACTAAATCTAGCGAGGAAGGCGGATGTCGCAATAAATTGTACTTCGTTCATTTTGTACCTTGGAAGCTTGTACAAAGACGTTCGTTACCTCTCTAGAAGACAGACTTTTCTTCGTTTTGTTAAATCTACGTCGATCGTTTCTAATCGTCGTAGCAAATATAACCTCACGACACAGGTTAATTTTCTCTAGCTCCTTCTCGTAGTTTGCTCTTAACTGACCTTATTCTCGAGTACATACTGTCACCTACTCCTCAGAAGTACGCGCACAGTTCCTTACGAAACTAACCAGCTCTCTGGGCTGGCGCAACACTAAATAAATCAGAATTAAACACTGGAGCTAGGAAAATATTCAAATTTCACTCCAACGTGTCTATACACTTTAGACAAATACGTTCCAAAACCGTAACAAAACGTATTTCGATAAATGTTAGATCGATTAATAAATTTATTGGCGTTTCCTTGCAAGAACACAGGGGACGTGTTATTGCTTTCGTACAAAATGCGTCGGGAAGTACTTGATTTATCCCATCCGACTGTAAATGCATATACACCTGTGTGTTTAGGAAGATAATGTTCCGAGTTGCGTCAGCGGTTCGTGAACGTTACATTTCGGTCCTTCGAGACAGACACGAAACTCTGCCCCGTTCCATTAATCATCGTGAAACCTTAAAATCTAAAATAAATATAAGTCTTCCATAAAAGATTGCAATATATATATATCTTTAGATTCTTGAAATAATTTTTACATCTCTTGAAACTTTACGTTAGTAGAAAGCCAGCGAATTTATTACTCCGTTCACTATGTAATCATCAGCGTGCAAAATAATAGAAAGAAACGGCGATATCCACCCGCAATTACGTAACAATCAGCTAATGCACAATTCATTGGAATCTCTCTCACTTTTCTCGTTACCAATATTCCATACTCGCTAAGTCCGAGCACGTTCTTCCATCCGCCAATCCTATCGCGTTGTTTCTCCCGATGAATACGAGCAACGCATTAGTCCCGGAAGGCTGCATAATTACAAATGACGAAACTATTACGAGGTTCGCTGGAACTTTTGCGCGAACCAAGAGCCGAAAGCTCGACTATTCGCCGGTGTATGTAACGTGCACAGATACAACGCGCGTACAGGTACACGTACACGTACGCTGGACGAGCAGGACCTCACGCTGACAAATTGTTATCGCGACGTTTCCAGGATAACGAAATACATAATTCAGCCAGCGTTAGTGGCGCGGAACATTCAGACGCCTCTAGGCTATTGTCGAAACGCTCGGCGCGACACGCTGCAACGAACGAAGGATTTTGTATCGTGGATTTTGTCAACGTTGCGTTGGTCGGGGGCGAATACGTCCAAAGTTTAACTGACAGCCGTTCAAGATGCGTATAGGAGATGGAAGAGGCGACGACGAGCACCAAAGCGTCCCGTCGTCAACACCAACGACGAAACCGCTCTGACACGGAATTAATTAATCATTTATTTAAGGACGGCAAAGAAGCGGCCGGTCGATGAATAAACGAGTCACCAGATTTATTAAAATATTACCGGATCGAATCGACTCTGTTGGAAATTGTTAATTTCTGTTGGAAATAGAATTTCCGATTGACCGTTGGACTGCGTTCGAAGTATCGTAGATAGAGCGAAGTTTGCTTTCGAGAGATTTAATCGATCGTTTATTTATTCAGGCAGCGATGGAAATTGGTTGGAGCGGGAAATAATATTACGCGTAGATGTTGGTCTCCCTTTGCCATTTAATGTCTTTGACATCAGAAATAGGTTGTCGCCTAAATTTCGTGCTGGATACGGTGCATCTTACAACGACGTTCGTTGTTCCCTCGAAACCGCAATGTCAGACTCGCGCAGCGTCAAATAGAATTGTCGAAAGAATTTTTAAAGAGAGGAGGGGGCCGAAGAAATCCTCGCGTCGTACGTACAACGAGAGAAAAAAAGTGGAATTCCTGTCAAACGTCAAAGCGGAAATTATTTTTCGACGTCGTCCGCTAGGATGTTTCTTCTTCGCGTGACGTAAATGTGGCGGAAAAGCTGGCACGAAAAGACGCGGAATAAAGTGAAACGGTAGCGGGATACCTCATTCTCGGAATTTTCGGAAGCATTTCCGAGAACACACGTTCGAGCTTACTCGCTTCATTCCTTCGTTCTGCTCTGTCAAATTATTCAATTCATTTCCGCGCGGCTTCCAACTAACTCGAACTCCTCCGATTGTCTCTCACCCGCCTCCCTTCTTTCTCCTCGTGACTTTCAGCCCACACTAGTGACGTCCAACTTAAATTCAGATTTGCCCTTTCATCACGGATTTCACGTTATCGCTGTTATCGGAACAATGCCGAAGAGGTTGCTTCGTGTTCCACATGGAAAATAGACCGCACATAACTAATGCATTTCGGGTTCGTTGTCCTCGCGCTGCTTCGTTTCATCGATATGTGATTTCTTTCCTTTAATACTTTAATATCCGCGATTTAATAAACGTTTCGTTATTGGAGGGATAATAAACGCGATTTTTTTTATTTTTCTTTTTTTTTAACATTTTAGCACACTATCTATTTTCTCTTAGCGTTCCGCGAACCCTTAGTTTATTTCGCAATAATATTCATGCAACGTGTAAGCGTTAGTCGAATATTTTTCTCAAGTATCTCGCTAATCGAAAATTCAGCGCTGATGATCTTTTACTGTATTATTCACAGAATTTTCAATGGATAATTTGCAAGGGATTTTCGTCCGCTTTTGTACAGTGTCTGAAACGAACAGTGCATCGCGGTGATATACCGAGGTAATAGAGTTTCACCGTGTGTGTATATTTGAAGCATGTGAACGCGAATTGAGTTTGATCGGTGATAGTAATCAATTACTCGTGAAAGTAATTAATCACGATATAATCTTTTGACAATGAAACGCACAGTCTCTTGTTTACGTACGGAAACCTCGACATTTTGTTTGAAATTCGTATTATGCGCTAAAAATACCCCTTTTATTTAATATATTCCGAGATAGTAAGGATTCATAGTGCACCGGGCGTATAACAATGAAGCAAATATTACCAGGGAGAGAATTTCTGATTGACGGTGCAGATGATATACGAGTTTCCTAACAAGATATCCTGTTGTTTCACGATGAATCGCGCAGATATTTGAATCGAAACGAGATTCCCTGGAATTTCGGTCGATGGTTGCATTCAAGGGGAACTGTAAATAGTTAGCGAGAACACGAGCGTTGTTTCCCGGAGAAAACTTAAAACGACTGCATCAGATCGAGTATAAACGAACTTTTTCCTATCGCCCATGTATACCGCGCTAATTATAGTTGACCAATAAATTCTAGTTAACCGGTCTTCCCAATTAAATTAATTATTTCTCGAGTTTTCGAACAATTGTCAAAAGGAACGAATATCTTACAGGAATATCGTGACGGAGTATGTCTGTCCTGGAATGAATAAACGAAACATACATATACATATTTCAGGTCATCGAACGTTGCAAATAAAAGGAGATCGAGGTATAGGAATTGTTTTACAGGAACGGTTAAGCAATAAAAAGAGCGAGGTAAATGGATAATTCCTCCAAGAGAGTGGTAGTTAACGGATGAAAAAAAAATTCCAATTCGAAAGATATGAAAGCGGTTTTTCGTTTGGCCCGTGTAAATAACTGCGTCTGATTTATGGAGCGCATCACAGCGTAATTTAGGATAGGCGAGCTCAGCTTCTCCGTTGGGCGTAAAATACATACCGCGGAGAGGCTGCTCCTCGAAGCATGTTCACTCATTACCGTGACTTAAGGAGAAGCGAAGCCCGGGTAAAGGCGAAATTGAGTGAAACGAGATTAAAACTCGGAACGAAATACTGTGTAAATTCATTGCTTCGGGTGTCTGGCTCGATGAAAGGAGCGACCGTTGCACGCGGAGCAAGGAATTTCTGATAGCGTTAAAATGCACGTAACGAGCGCTCTGCTAGCTTCCCGTGTACCCTTCGTTGCCTTCATACCGCTCTCCTCTTTCAGCTTTTCTCCGTTGCGCGCGCGGTTCCTTCGATTGCTCGTTTTCTTTAATCGACGGATCCCTTGCAGTGGCTCACGGCTCAACGACGAACGCCTATTTCATTCGCCGGCTGCATTTAGTTTTTTCTCCTCCCCGTCAAGCATCGACTGTTTCAGTGTAAATTACATACATCACGGATATCTTCCGCTCCATCCAGTGTCCAGAGAATCGAAATTAAAAAGGAGCAAAGATCCATACATTTACGCGAAGTATCGCGCGTTTCTTTCCACCAGGAAAGATACTCCACCGATATATCTTGATCTTTCGATACAAGTTTCGCTACTCTTTCGTCTTTAAAACGAAGCAACGATATCGTCGTTGTACGAAATGGCAACGACATTAGAAGTCGTCTATCGCTGTATGCGCGTGTCTTTTTCACATTTTTATTTCGATTACGTAAAACACGGAGGTTGCGCGAGTCTGACGTTGTTTGTGCGTAAATTAAAAATATTTGGCTCGTTGTGGCTCGCAGAGTGAACGTGGTAATTGAATCGAGCAAAGCACGGAACAAATGAAATATCCGTTTTATTTCTGTTGCGCGTGGCTGCCACGCTCTGAAAATTCCAGCAGCTTCGCTTTCTCTGCAATTATACGTATACGCGATACCTTTCTGGCAATGGAGAACACAACTTACTTGCAACGCGTGTCTCGTTATATATCATAACGGCCGTGCAAACCTACCAAAGTGAAATACGAAGTTTCGCGAAGTTCCAAATCCCGCATGGAACGCTAACTACGTGAAATGTTTTCACTTGAAGCTCGAAAAACGGCGACAAGAATGTACTTGTTTCGCTTCGAGTGTGGGTTTATCGTTTTACCGGCGAGAGAATGAAACCGAACGTTTAAAATTTACGGCGCTCTATAGTTTTTACATCGATGGGAAATTTATACTTTACGTCGAATTCGAAAATGATAGGATAAATAAATGAATAATATTTCCAATTTTTACGGGAGGGCAGTGGAGTGGTCGTGAAACTGGAAGGTGATCGATTTCGAAGCAATCACCTTTAATGTTCGTACTCGATTCACTCGGAGTAAACTGTAATGGATGTGCTCGTCGATGTCTTTTAGAACTTAACACACCACCATTGATCAATAAAGCCCAGCTGCCATTAATGTCTAACCGAAAGCATCGAAATTTTTACGCTCCGTTCCCACATTTATCGTTATTAAGTTTTTTAATCCCGCACATATCGATGTAAATAGAATTAATTTCCACGTTCGAATAAAATGCATTAAATACGAACGTAAATATAAATTGACTTCTTTCCATCAATCATTTACCAAAGTAGAACGAATAACATTTTTTTCTCTTTTAGAAACGTTCGAGTAAATTTTAATTACGCGCGAAAATCGTGTTGCGTGTTGTGTCCTTACAAGGACTTCTGTTCACGCGAAAGTAACTATATTTTGTAAATATAACACGGAAATGTAGAAGATATAAAATAAAAAAAGGAAAGAAAGAAAATAAATGTCGAAAAATTTAATACAGCGGTACTCTATTTTATATTTCTTACTATACTAACATCTTGACTAAATTTCGTCCAGCATCCTATCGATTCGAGCGCGATCGAAATAATTTCGATAAACTATTTCTATTCCTTTTGCAATTTGACAAAGGAATGTCGAAATTGCAACTTCTTTTTGCAAAGCAGCTGTAATTCGGAATATATTTCTTATTCCATTGATATAACGATTCTGTCAAAGCGTTATTTTACGGTGTGCTTTAACGTAGAAATGTACGTGTGTGAATGTATGAAGGAATAAAAGGAGCGTTAGAAGTTCGGTACGGCGGCAATTTAGAACGTCCAAAGATAATGAAATGAAACAGAAAAGGACAAGGAAATTCCTCGCATGCAGGAAGTTGAAAGAAATGAAAAAAGGACGTGAAATGGGAGAGAAGAGCAGTGTCTGTATTAAGATAAGTGAGACTGGAATGGCTATTTGAAGAATGTTATTTGGAATTCAGTTCTCGAATGCGAGTTCTCTGGATGTAAAAAATTTGTCACTATGTTTTGTTGCCTAAAAATATCTTCTTGGATCATTTGTTGCCCATTTTGACGTAAACAGCATCGTGAAAAGGAAAAATCATCCTACAGGGAATGTTCGTGAATTTACAAAAAAAATTCAAGCCTTTGGGTAACGTAGACGTATATTTATTGTAATATTTAATAATTGAAAAAAGAAACGAATATGAAACGTTACATCGTACTCAATTTATTAAAAATAGGTAATGTACGCGTACAACATGTAAAATATAAACAACACAGGGAATTCAACAACTGCGACGTGCATAGTACAATTTTAATCTCTCTGCTTCTGAGTCAAAAAACTACATATCTGACGTTTCATGTCCGAGAGGTTTAATTAACTCCGTCAAAGAGCAGCAAGATTACTATTGCAAACGATCTCTGACAATTTTCAAACTCGACAATATGAAAAATGTTGCACTTCAATCTCAAAGAATACGCCACACAATTTTCACGGTTATGTCGACAGGGGGAAAAAAAACGTCGCCGTTTGGCTGTCGCGAAATGTAGCGCCGTTTATTTTAATTGCAATAAAACGAATGGCTACTACTTCGTATTTAGATGAATAGATACCGTCGCGAATATACGCATATTCTGTTGCTGTTGCTGCTACTAAAAGTAAGATTATATCTGTCTGTTTAAAATGCGTATAAACTAGAATAATTCGAAATTATATCGGAGCGTAGCGAGTTGGAAGCAAAGTCGCGAGGTATCATCGATCTTGCCTTCAAATATTGTGCTTTAAATCCACGAGCGAATACGCTACAGAGGAAATGAATTTAGCTGAGAGAGTTAATGAACATCATATGGATCCCGGTGCACTTACAACCGCAAAATCAATTAGCAACGAATATAGCACTTGGCATCTAGGCCCTTCGTATAAAGGATCGTTCAAGGGTTATTACTAGAAGATCATAAATTGATAATATTATCTTCAGCGAGATATTCGAAGAGATGATTGCTGGCATTAACCCTGCGTTACGATCTTTGAATAATTACAGCGTGCATATTTTATTACGTATCCGTCTAATCCAATATTTCCACTGTTCGAATTTCAGAATTATCATTCATGCTCGTTCAACTTTACTTTCTTCTCTTCTTATTCTCATATACGTAGCGAGCTTCGTTCTCTCTCTCTCTCTCTCTCTCTCTCTCTCTCTCTCTCTCTCTCTCTCTCTCTCTCTCTCTCTCTCTCTCTCTCTCTCTCTCTCTCTCTCTCTCTCTCTCTCTCTCTCTCTCTCTCTCTCTCTCTCTCTCTCTCTCTCTCTCTCTCTCTCTCTCTCTTTCTCGCAATAATCAGCAAATTACTCACGAAACGATAGACGGTGCGAAATGATCGATCTCCATTCGTACGGCTTTCATGGACATATCGAGCCTAGTCCTTTCTAAGGGAAGTCGATTTATGCGCGCTTGTAATTTTCATACGGGCATTGCGCACGCCGGTAGACGACGAAAGTTGGAAAATATCGACGCGCAGACGACCGAGGGTTATCGGTGGACGAGCGAGCTGACCCTGCTGGTTCTCGTGAATTCGCTAAAAGCTCGCCACGCTACCGCTTGTAATGCCTCCCGACACCTTAGATTGATTAAGCGGCAGACGGGCCGTTGCGCGGCAGCCAGCCCGCTGCTAAATGTCTCGCATCTGTCACCGAGCTTTTCTACGTTCGAGACGAGGCGAGGTGAAACGGGGAGAGGCGTGAAGAGGCGAAGCGAAGCAGGCGAGGTTCCCGCGTGCACTTACACGCTCGCATGTCATCTCGTCGAGGACCAAATCCAACAACCGGAGGAAAACGTACTTTGGTTGCATTCGCGGCCATTCTTCAGGCTGCCTGGCCACCCTGTTCGGACTGCCAGGCACCCAAGAAAATTTTCTCGCCGAGACGTCGACGCTGTTTCGAGCGTGCTACGCGAAATTGCGGGGCAATTGCACGCCCTTAGCTGCTACACGATTCTATTACGTGTTAGCCTGCTATCCCGCGAGCTTTCGGTACCGTGAAACGCGGAATTATGTCCATTTACGTGAGACGATTCCTCAGTCGGGCTACATTATGTTTTAAAATTCGTTTTCTCCACTGGAGTGTCTTTCAAAGACTTTTAATAATAATTCCCGAACGTTTGAACGTGTCTTATTTCGTTTAAATGCCAAACGTTGTATATTTTACATATATTGTCGTTTCTAAGATTAGGTAACGGAATATTTAGAAATATTAGCTAGAACGTTGATAACATCTGCTCGCCGATATAACGCATGGAACTTGAACAGTCCTGCAGCCGAAGCCATAAGCTGCCAACCCCCGGACGTTGAGTTGGCAACATCTGTAGCCAAATTCCGAATCATTACCGCGGATGTGAGGAATTCACAACTCTGTGCTCCCAAAAGGAAATCGTTTGTAAAATCTGTCTGCATGGTAATGGTATTTCGTGTGTCTGTACGGTATAAATGTATTTTCTGTTTTCGTACGACCAATGTTAGTTTGAATCGCGTAGAATTCATTTTTTCTACGTATAAAACGTCGGAGGAAATCCAGTCGAACTAACTTTTTCTACGACTACGCGTATGAAACTTGATTAAATTTGTCAAAGCTTTAATTGCGATCTCGATTTCATTGTAAATCAGAGACGACCAGAATTTTGATCTTGAATTCCGTGAGAAGTTATTTGCTGGGTGAAAGCAGGGTAAAATGGATCGGTGCTCGCTTTTACGAGAATAATTTATACCATTCGCTCAGAGATATTTAATCTATGTTTGTAGTAAGATATCGATTAGTTTAATATAAAATAGCTTCGATAGCAAGGTAATATCTATGGCTATCACCGCTAAGTCTTCGTTTCTATGGGATTTTATCAGAGATTGAAGCGCGATTATATATTGTGAACAACGAGAAATTACACGAAGTAAAGTAGCAAAAATTTCGGAGAGTTCGTACCTCTGTGATCTAGTTAAAAATATAATTAACAAACATATAATGAACAGTTTTAGATCGATCAGCAACTTATCAAACCTATAATCTTCAATTAGGAAAAAGCATTTCGTTTTGGACTCAATTTCCAGTTAATACGTACACATCGCCGCAGTTGCCATTGGGCCAAAGTGGGAAGATGAAGAGGGCGAAGAAAAGTGAAACGGAGCAGAAAAGAATAAATTTTTCTCACGTTGAGGTCGTTTCCAATTTCGTGAATGTTTCGCCGCGTGCTGAATCGTCAAACAGCAAGCTTTAGCAGCAATTCAGTCAACGTTATTTGTCATTCTCCGGCTCTTTTTTCGTCCTTTGAATACCTCTTCCTCTGAGATCGGTTACTCGATCAAATACACGTTCGACGATTGAAAACACGGGCAAAACGAATTTTCCTCGCCGAATTCGAAATATGTATATTCGTATTATAAGAGATTGATCATTTTGATTCGATCAGTTTGTTTCCACTCTCGCCTTCTACGTACCAAATACAGAGAATTTAACACGAAAATAGAGATTCGTCCAAAGGATCTCTTTCATCGCTTTTCAACATCCTCGAGTCCGTTAATTACACAGATTTTCCTAAAACTATCGAGCCAACGTATTCAGCGATTAGGCGTTCTATAGCTGGTAAAATAGCATCCGGAAGAACAAAGCAACGAGACGATTTGCTTTCTGCTGAAACTATAACTCTACGCGGTGCGATTTCACTCGGTAACAATTCAGTTCTCTGTGAAATCAACGAAAGGGGTTATCGGGAGTCGGCTAGTGGAACGGGTTTTCAAAACTCTGCTCACTTTCTACTCGACTCGGTCATAAATTTTCATTGAAAAGTAACTTCCTAGACCAGGTTCCACGCGCTGGCTTTGCCACGGGATTACCGTGGCCCGTTTCTCTCATTGTTTTCATGACGTTACCATGATGGAAAGCAGGGCGGAGGAAGGACCGACTACGTCGAAGAATCGTCGTCTGTCCGAAGTTTCGCCAACCCCTTTCTGTCTCCCTTCGGTCGCAAGCGATTGTTCTCGAGCAGCGCCGTAGAAAGCAACCAACCTCGGTGTCTCCTTCCTTTTTCACTTAAGTAATGGCTTGCCTCTGTTGCAATTTCTGGCTAATGGAACGATATCGTAGTTTTTCTGTTGACCCGTTCCGCGAACTCGAACGCGAGCACGCAATGCGACGCACTACCGGACCACGTGGGGGGCTCTATCAGCATCGATGCTCTCGTTCGCTGTCTCTCTGTCTCTCTCTCTCTCTCTCTCGCTCTTCAGCCCGCGCACTATCCGTTTTCGAGTAATTGTTTCGTCGCGCTGTATGCAAATGTCTACGAGCGAGGCGCGCATTTAACAAATTGCGAACCGGTTGCGCAAATTTTTTACTCAAGCAGCCTGAAGGACCGGGGTCAGAGGTGTGTAGGACGTATCTGCAGGTCTTTTAATTTCACACTTTTCATCATTTCTTTCTCTAAGCTATCATCGAATAAAACGGTCGCGTTGAAATCGATTTTTCTCGTTTCTGGTTTCTGGTCCCTCTTGTTTTGTCTGATTTCAAAATAACGCTTATAGTGTCCGATCGATAAATTTTTCGTTGCTGTAGGTATGCGCAAACGCGAAGCAAATTTTTCAAGTGAATTTTTGCTACATGAAGTAATCCGTTTGTTTTTCCTCTTTTTAATTTTTTTTTTTTTTTTTTTTTTTTTTTTTTTTTTTTTTTTTTTTGAGGTAAATCCAAACACGAAATCGGAACTATAAGAGGATTTTAGTCGAGGTTTTAGTGTATTACGATGCAATAGCAGGTGCAAAATATTTGAAGTAATCGAGATTGGGATTGGTTATAAATACTACTAGGAAGATCCATATAGGTAGCGCATAGTACAGTAACTTTAGTATTTGAACGATATTAAATTTGCGATGAACAAACTTTTTACAAGTGACATTTTTCAACCGATATCGTACCGAGCTGCACGATGTATGGCAATTCACTGAAGCGAAGGTCTTCAATTTATCCGCTTCGAGATCAACTGAAACGTAAACGTCGTCGCGTACGAAACGCTAACAACCGCATCAATATTCCTGGAGAACGCGTAAACATATCGCGCGTGAATCAAACAGTTTGCAGTATATCCGCGTAGGATATCGCCAAGCGCGAGTCGTATTGGAATCTGCCTCGGTGTTCAACACAATCGTCGTCCGGGATATTAGTGTTCGTCATTGAACCGGGTTTGTACGGCGAACCGTCGCTTAAGGAACGTTAATCAGGACGATTCAGCGTGTAATTCGAATTCAGGCACATTCAATTCCGGGACGGATTGTCCGTGGCCGAAGCACCGTCCCGACGCAAACAACGGTGTGGGCGTCGGTCGATTCCTGCCGAAAATTAGAACGTCTCTTCTCCGTTGACTACGTCGTAGCTCGTGTGACGTTTATGGGATTTGTAACGTTCTGCTAGAGGCAGTATTACAAACGGTGACGTAGCATACCTATACAGCTGCTTGGTCATCCCACCTAAGCTCCTAACCCATCATCTTATATACGTTGCTCTATCCTGACAGTAGCCTCGTGTATGTACGTCTGTGACAAACCACGCGCTGATAGCCGGACAATAAATTGTTCATATCAGCGGCCGTCAGTGACGTTCTGCCTTGACGAAAGCTTCTAAGCTCTCAGTGAAACAGGTTTTAATTGTTCACGCTTGCCGTTCGTTTCGTATTTGAAGGTCTTTGAACGATCGCCAAAGATTTTAAAAATCGTCAATGGCGTTCAAAGAAAATTCGAAGCTGCGACAGAACTCGATTTGTCCGAAACTTGCCGAAGGGCAGACAGTTTATGTAATTTTAGTCCATTAAGTTTCTCTATTATTTGTTATTTTTCGTTCGCATGATACGAGCTCACGATCGGACAAATAAATTCAGCCAGCGAAGGTCCGGTTAAACGGGCATTAATTAAAACTTCGTTTCGATAAACGAAGTTCTACTGTACGTTCGTTGTAAGAGAAATGTATTATTTTATTACGATCCGCGTCAGTAATGGTCGATTTAATTGGAAATAATTTAACGAACTAATAAAGCGGTATTTTTTGTTCACTTTACGCATACGTTCATGATAAAAGAAACGACCTGTTAAATATATAATTACGAAATTTGTATTTCGAGCGTGCTTTTAATTAACGGCATAGTAGCCTGAATGGCGTAAAAATTAAAGTAGCTTACCAGCTTGTGCACGACATCATCCGGTGAAACTATTATTTAGAGCACTTTTGTACACGAAAAACACGGTTGTTCCCGGGTGGAATTATTTCTCGTTAATTTTTTAGAGGCGCTGGCCGTGGTTGTAACGAAGGGAAAATTTCTCCGCGACATTTTCACTGTACAAAAAACTACGCTGGTGTTGATCCAGAATAATTTGACACGGTCCTTTGCCGCTTCTTGTTAGCGTTTCAGGTCTCGTTTTTCTTCCATTTTCTGCTTCGTTGTCCAGAGTGTCCAGCAACCGAAGGATTTTTATATCGATAAACGACACGAAACTGGATTTTCATGAAATCGACTTCCCGCCGGAAATTGAACGATCCCTATCGATTTCCATCGTTCGCGCGCTTTAACTTTAACGTTTTCCAGTTAATTCTGTCTGCCGTGGATCGCGCCCATTCTGCCCGCGTGATTGAATAATTGCTTATTCGAGCGATCTGACGAGCATTGGATCAATTGCACGTTGCCGTATTTTCATGAAGCGTATCACGTTGTATCGTAAACGAAAGCTTGGCGATACTCTTATCCAATTAACTGGACCGTTGCATTCGTCTGGCGCGATTTTATATTTATAGAACGTTGTAGTCATGATTCATGAGAATCATGAAAATCACGCCTGATCAAGTTTACGTTAAAGGAAGGTAACAACGTGCGCTTTAACGACTTTTCTCCGTCAAAATTATCATCTAAATTTAAAACAATTTCAATGAAGCTTTTACACTTGTTTCTGCCCCTTCGTCTGTATAAAATGTATAACAAAATGTCAAGATACGAAATAACGTGGACGCGGCTAAAAATATTCTAGAAGTAACAAGAAACTTCCATTTAATATGGAAATAACTTTGAAAAGATCGATCGTATATTTTATATTTGTTATTATTATATCATTTTTTAAATTATTATTTATTATATTATGTAATCGTTGTGTCCCTTTGGAGAAGACATCCGAGTTGTTTGTTAGATTTACGATGTTCCCTCGGGCGGGTCAGCAAAGGAGAATGCAAAGGGTTAATTTGTAGAATTAACGGAATAGTCGAAGTTTCGTCTGGCACCTCAATTGCAATTGACGTATCGCAAACCCTTGGAATGTCGAACTTAGCGGTGCATCATTACCTTGAGCTTTCTCTAACTCGGATGACCTGTGCTCCTCATCCTCAGGGTGGTGTTTTCCCGGTCGTCGCCAATGTTTAAGAAGTTAACTAATTCTTCGTCTGTCAGCGCTCAGCCACTTCTCCGGCTAGGAATTTGGTGCATTCTATCCTCGTGCAAAAGGATGGAGGACGACAAACTCTAGAGACACTTAGACATAGTTGTTCAAACCCTGGAGCAGATCGCATCGAATTTCAATCGCTAAATTGTACTCGCACGCTGTCACACAAATCGCTTTGAAAGTCGCGTATCGCTAAGTTATTTTTTCTTCTTTTAGATCTCACATTGAATATCCTGCGACGAGGTAGCGATCCTCGATACTATTGTGCAAGTATGTTGCTACTTCTTCCTTCGTACGTTTTTCTTATATCTCGTTTGTAATCAACGTTCAGAGAATCTGCACAAATTGAAAGACGCGTGCCTGATCGCGATGGAAAGAATCGCGGGGGAAAGGAACGGGAATTTCTAAGTTCGATTATAGTCGGGAACGTCGCGTCGTCGCTTTGGCGAGCCTGTACAGGTTGCAATCAGGACACAAGAGAAGCTCGATTGAGATTGACTGGATTTAAGGATCATTAGTAGACGCGCAGCTACACGTAGGTAGATGAGTAAGCTGATTGAGTTTATCGGATCGGCGAATTGCCAAGCGACTCCTTCGCGAAAAGGAGTCTCTTCCATTTCCTATTCTTGCCCGTTTTACGATTAGTCCTTGCCGACCGTTTCGTTTCTCTTTTCTCTGCCGCTCCCCTCTCTTTATCCGTGTCTTCCCGATAAAAGTTCAATAATCCCGCGGACTCGATGTAATCCAGCACCGTCGATAATCCCGGCTTTCGTTAATTTATTATTCACCGGACGGTGTACCGGTCGGTCGAGCACTTTACACTTCCACTTGAATCGAGTGGAACGAATGGTCTCGCTAAATTGCATAAAGAGAGGCTACTTCGTTGTACCTTTTCTCCATTTTTATTACGATAACTTCTTCTCTCGGAGGAACAACCTCCTCCTTTCTTTCGTTCTGTCGTTTCAAGACGCCGTATTCTCGATGGTCGTTCACCTTTAATTAGTATACCTATCTCTTCGCCGATATTCCTGCAGTTATATCATCGAGTTTGTTATACGCGTGACTTCGTAGACAGAGCAAATATACGATCGTAACTTTTGATACCTTTTTTTTCTTTTTTGCAAATATGAAAGTAGTTGGATGGTCATCGTAAATTTAAAGGCAGTTTCGCTCGTACAATGTCCCGTTTGTGTGTACAGTGGTCGAACAAAGGAGATTCAATAGAACGCCGCAGAGGATTTTTTTCTTTGTGAGAATTGTTTTATAAGTTACAAATTTTGTACTTCAAACGGCCGTGCTTTCTATGCGTTTAACAAGTAGAAAAAACAAATATGAAAACACCAAGCAACGAATTTGATTTCACGTTTATGCTCGTGCAGTACTTGCGTACCGCTATGGCATCGGGGCAAGAGTCGGCTGAACAAAGAGAGTTCAAAAGCTACGTAAATATAGAATTACGGAACACGCATGAAGGGGAATTTATATCGTTTAATTACACACATTGTAATAAAATAATGTTCGTATTATTGCTTTGTACAAGCTGTTTTAATTTACTGGAAACAGTCGAGCAAATATCAGGTATTGTTGAACGAGAACGCGTTTTTCTCTTGGTACGTTCTATCAGTTACAGCAGAAATATTTTTATGACAGATATGATGGAAGCGAGCAAAAATAAATGACGTGCCGTTCCGCGCCGCACCTTATATTCTACAGCTCGAAACGAGAAGGGAAACAAAATGTTTCTTTTCGTTTCGTTTGTTACCGATCTATTCGGTTTAATTAAACTTTCAATTTCTGCACCTGTGGTGTGCTTTCGTTTCGATCCTTCCGTTTCGATCGCACGTTCGAAGCAATTAAACAATCGACATCAAATTTCCATTCAGAACATCCGGAAAAACACTTTATTATCAGCGTCGAATTAAACGAACTGGCGTTGTTACGATTATCCAATTATCCGTTCATTTTCTACTTTAGTATCAGTCGCTTTATGATGTATTCAGGTTTCACGCAACTTGACTTAACGTTGAGTATCCTTATTCAGAGGTTAACGAATCTATTAGGTTGTCCGAAAAGTTTCTTTCGCTTTATGAGGAAATAATAGACGCACAACGTTTTTTGTTTTCTATTATTTTGTCGAATTACCTACGATCCATTTTGTTCCGTTGAGATAAACACCACGATGTTTCACAGACTTGGTTTCACGTTTGTACGAAGGTGTACTGTTGTAAAAAACACGTTTGCGAATGAAAGATACTTTTCGGGCAATCTAATAGAATACGAGATACTAAGCGTCGAGAACCAATATCACGAAAATAATACTAACGATCATAGTGTCAAATGATAACAGATACCGTACGTATAGCGAGAGTAAAAAATGAGTATACACTTCGAAGGCGTGAAATTTATTAAAAAATTCTTACGCGTATGTTGCATAAATTGAAAATTCATTGAGAAGCTGTAAAGTATGAAAATAAAGTAGAAATATAAATTAACAGTAAAATAGCATAACGCAGTAATAGTAAAAGATCTTCTTTAAACATCGCCGAAAACATTTTCTTCTGCTGCCACCACTTTTCGAAATATTTGCAACGATAGATTCAAATTCTGTAAGCGGTAAATCAGAATGTTCCAAATGAAACTTCGCAAGCATCTAATCCATTCAGCTGATCTATCTAGGCCAAGAACGCAGATTTTAAGAACCCAGAACAAATCTTGCGTTGTAACGTAGACCGCCGTGGGAGTTGCGTGAACGTAATTCTCGCGAATTATATACCTCGGTCGTTTGTACGAGTACATATTTATCGGTACACGCGAGAGGATGCGAAAAGTGCTCTTTCTTTGTACGCACAATTTTTAAAACTACCTACGAAGCTCTTACGGTCTCGTAAACAAGCACAGTTATCTCACGGTTGCCTCTCTAATTTTGTCTCGCTACGTGTATGTGTACAAGCGAACCAAGCCACTGTGTGTCGCAGCTTGCGAGCGAGTATGCAGCTTGCAGAGCGACTTTATTGTTTATCGTGGAGTCTACGACGAGGGAGGGTCGCGCAATGATGGCTGTTCAGTGTTCTCCTTCTATCGCTTTTCTCCGCGTTCGTTCCCAATGCTGGAAATTGAAGAGGACGCGCTGCAAACGCATCCTCGATCCCAGGGAATTAGCTTTCACCAAGTGTTTTTGAAAGTCTCGCCAGAGAGAAGACCGTCCGTGTTTGCCATCTATTTTCTTCGTTTTTACAATATGCTTTTCAGCGTTGACGCATGAAGAAGATAGTCGTATTGTTTACCTTTTTGTAGTCGATTTCGATGTTAGAAAACATGTACGAGTCGTAGAAGTAAAAAGAGTCGATTTTTACCATCTATTTTCTTCGTTTTTACTTTACTTTGTACCTTAGCGCGTACTTTTAGATTATTCGTTATGGGTGTGAACCCGAATGCGACACGTGAACTAAAAATCTCAAAGTTATGAAGGAATATTTCATAGTAATCCATGTTACGCGCGTATGTAATGTTTCGCAACATAAAGAAGCATGTTGTACGACAATCTTTCGTTGGCATACAGCGTTGTATGAGACGAAACTAAGATTCGCAGGGAACGTGTTAAGCGGAGAAATATAATTAGAAATATAATTAGAGAGTATCAGCGATCTGATAAATTTGATTATCTTTGCTTCGTGACTCGTAAGGAAAATTTGATTGAATTTAATTCACGTCATTTAATCGTTGTAACATCAACTGCAATTGCATTCTCGCACTTAGGGGGTTATTACTATGGATATACGTCACTTAGCGAACATGTAACAATAGTAAAGTGCCGGCAGCGAACGTGAATTTGTAATTCAAATTGTCTCTTTCGTGCTCTGGCTGAGCAGTCGTGTGACGTGGAAAAGGTAAACAGCGCTGGTTGTCTGGTGAAAATGTACCTAAAGTGAGTTCTAATATAGTGAAATCCTTGATACTTTGTTTGCAACATAATGGAACAGCCGTGTAACCGAGTGCACTTGAAGCTTTTTGAAAATTTGGAACGTCCGAGCACGGAAGTCGTTTCGTGCACGAGTGGAAAATTTCGAATCCTTGAACGAAACCAAGAACCGTTTCATGTTTTTCAGCTGTACAACTTCCAACTAAGACTCAATTCCACTAAAAAGTTTCTAATACTTCAACGGAGTTAAGAATGCTTCGAAGAATTTCGTAATCCATAGCCATGTCGATGAAGAATTCCTTTGAACAAGGGAAGAAGATCGTCTTTTGATAATACGCGTTTGAATAATTAAATCTTTTGTCAGAAATTCGCCGCGAAGATGCCGCGTTTTCTTTTAGTTGTAATTTCGATCGCGTTTCTTTGTAATTCGCGATCCTATCAAAGTTAAGCCGCGTTATACAACAAATATCGATATCGTTAACGACAGCAACGTTCGAATTCTTTGGAACAACAACACTGGATTGGAAAATTCTGGCAAATTTACAGATCAGTGGTAATGGAAGGGATTGGTTATCCCCGGTTTCACCGATCGGCCAGCGTTTCATTTATGACAGTAGCCGCGCATCTGTCTGCACTGGATTTTTCGAATCGCGCGGTAGAAGCTCTTTACGAGGCTTTCGCTCGAACGGGCAATTATACTTTCGGCTACGAATGAAACGACCGCGTCAAACTGTCGGCTAGCGTCGAATTGGTTGCGTATGGCCAACGCTGAACGCCGATTTACTTGGCTGTTTTACGCGACTCCACGCATTCCAACTTAATTGGACAATTTAATGAAACGTTGGCCTCTGTCGATGCGAACAATACCTGAATTATAGCTTGTATCGTGTTAATTAAATTTTCTTACTCGCTCCACGTTTTTGACTTATCGCCGCCGTAAAATTGCCCCCGAGATGGACGATACTTTTCCATTAACATCGATGGATCAAAAGCTTTTTGATATGCATCGTTTATTTTCATTGGGAAAGAGCAATACCGATGTTCTCGAAATCAGCTGGATTAAACGTGTAGGTTCGTTTTTATGAAGAAACGAACGGATGAATTCGTAATAGTCAGTTGTATCAAAATCAGTATAAGTACAAGAGATAGTGTATAATCCTATAAACGTATAGTATAACAGATAAAAAGAAAGAAAGATAGTGTATAAATATAACAATAATCCTAGAGAGCATGTTTATACATTTGTATGGACGGATGTTACCGCAAACAGTAGTTAACCTTCTGATGTAATTTCGGCTGGGGGTTACGAGAATCGGCAATAACAAACTGTCTCGATTTCGTTTGTCTCTAGACCTTGCAAACCAAAACAGTCGTTAGTATATAAAGGCACAATAATATAGGCTAAATATAAATTTCCGTGGACTTTTTCTTGTGCCGCTACATCAGCCCAGTTTTTGTTTTCTTTTTAATTTTGTGTTTTGTTTCTTTTTATAGAGGTTGTCGCGTACATACGGTCGAACGACTTTGCTCGTTACGTCGCAAAATATTTTCATGTCGTGGTCGGACAAACGTACCTTTTTTCATGTGCCAGAATTGACGATTTCACTAAGTTGGTATCTTTTCTTTTTTATGTGACCGCGAGAATTCGCCGGTTTATGGATTTCCCTATCGTTTCGATGCGAGGTAAAGCATCGGCCACATTATCGTTTAGGCCTTTTATATATCGGATATCGGTTGTGAATTGCCCGATATAATCTACATGTCCGAATTGGCGCGGCGAACACTTGTCAAGATGTTGGTTAAACGCGTACGTGAAGGGTTTGTGGTCAGTAAAAATCACGTAATTTCTCCCTTCCACGGCAAGTAGTTCGCGATCGTATGAGCTGTATTTTGTAATATAGGGAGTCAGGGAATTTGTAACGAATCCCAGTGGTTGCCACGTGTTGTTCACACGCTGCTGCAGAACCGCTCCTATGACGTAATCGGACGCGTCTATCACGAGGCTGAACAGCTCGTCTGGTGCCGGATGCGCTAACATCGTGGCGTCAGTGAGGATGCGTTTCGACTCGCGGAAGGCGTTTTCGACTTGCTCCGACAACGTGAACGACCACGTTCGAGACGCCGCCGATTATTGAGGCTCAGCCTGGCGTGCACCGTGTCCTGGTCACGGTTTTGTCGTTCGCTGTCCGTGGCGTCCGTCGTGCTTACGTCCTTGTTGGTACTCGTCATTTTAACGCAACACGTTCACCTTTTTTTCGCTTTTGATCACGTCATGGTCACCAATTTGAGGCGTTTTAAACGTGTAGATATATTTAATAATGCAACGAGAGGATGAATTCGTAATAGTCAGTTGTATTATATCGACGAACGTTACGACAAGAAGTTAAAGGTTAAAGTTTTTATGTAACTCCGGCCGAAGGTTAGAAATAACGGCAATAACAATCTGTTCCGATTTCGTTTGCGTGTTTCGTTTCGACATTGTCAATCGAAACAATCGTTAGCATTCAAGGGCACAATAATATAGGTCTCTGTCAGATTCGAATTTTCCGTCTCTGTTTCTACTGTTTCTACGCTCATGTGCCGCTATGGTATAAATTCCAGCGACTGTCTGCGATGTTTGTCAGAGCGCGTATTGGTGTGGTCGCGAACAAGTGTGAAAGTGCTCTGGCCTAGTCATCAATTATGGACTCCGAAACAAATCCTACGTACGTGATACTTACCATCTTCGTTGTCACTTAATTAACGGTTTGTGTCATAAACAACTTTGTAGAAAGTCGCAAAAATTCACTAACTTCGTCAAGTTTCGCTGCTTCTCCGCCGAAAGTCCATTTCGATGTTTACGACATATTTCGTTTAATTCACATCGTAAGACCTAAAAACTTACCAACTTATCAACTTCGGCCGTTCGTCGCTTCTCAAGCGGGACCGAGAATCATCGAGTTACCACTTGGAGGCGCATACTTCGATAACACGAGCTGCGTCGTGTGAAGAGACTGGTTTAGCAATATCATTAGCGAAACGGAGTCGGAAATGGATCTCACAACGTTTTGGATTCTTGCCGAGCCGGATGATGTCGGAGGACTGGGTGGACTATCGACTCTGAAAGACGTTCTTAGAGCTCGAAGATGGAAACGGCAAATGGACACGGGTAAGGCTATTCCGCCGAACTAAACGGGAAGCAACCTCGGCAATCGAGCGTATGAATCCCGTTGCTTGGACGTTGTGTTAGATTGGCGCGTTAAAAAATTTGAAAATTCCAGTAAATCCGTCTTGAACGGATAAGAAGGACACGAAGCGGAAGAAGTGGCGAAGGTTTGGACGGCGAGACGGTACTAAAATTCTTCGTGCCTCGAGGGTCGTTCTTCGACGTTTGCAGTATGGCGTTGGCTCGCTCCTCAAGACCACCAGCTGTCTCCATAGGATGGAAACGAGTCTCCGGGGATCCATCGAGGCGGCTTGCCAACCAATGGAAAATATTTTCTCCTCTATCTATGTCGGGGAAAGTTTATCGTTCGTTACCAGCGAATGGTTCCACCCCGGACGTCGTTCGTTGGCACGGCTGCTTGGACGTTTGACGAGCTGTTTGTTGGTTTGATACTTCCCCGCCGGCGTCGTTGCTTCTCAAACCAGATGAAATAGCAACTTACGTATCTTTATAGGTTTGTATAGGAGTTAATCATTGTTCGCATTATGTAAATTTACTTCATTTTATTAAGGGTTAGCATAGCCTATCTACCTCAGCTATATTTTGACAAACGAGATGTATCTTTTTACAGAACGTACCGAGCTCCACAATTTATATCTCTGTAGGATCGTTTGTTAATATTTATTGTTGGTATTACGTTTTATTTCAAGGAAGAATATAAGTATCTTTCGAAACTGTAGGCTATTATCATCGGGATAACAGGGATGATATAAATCTTAAATATGTACTTCGTAGGATCCTATATTGTCAGCACAGGTTTCTGCTTTACTTGTAAATATCGCGATTTAAAACGGACGAGATTTAGACCATCGATTTCGTTTCTGGTTAAAAGTGTTTATAGACTTTCGCGAGGTCTGGTTCATCAAAGCATTTACACAGTTAATCTGTGTATTCCAGGAACGGAGCTTGCTGAGTGAGATCCGTGAATACATATAATAAACGTTGCGAACGCTACTTAGAGATTTCTGAAGGTTCGAATGCGTGGAAACTTCGATCGAATCGTTTGACCGAACGCAGTTTAATGATCAGTATTAATCACAGAAAAATAGTCATATGTACATTTTCATATATTTTCTATATTTAAATATTAGTACAAAATCTATTATTGCACACTGTTATTTATTTTATGTAGTCTTTCACAATGCACATAATTAGAAAATAATATACGTTAAAATAATACTTTGTAACATAAACATAATGCTTCTAATTATGTTGTGTGAAATGAATAAGTGTAAATATTAGAAGGTAATTATAATCTGATATGAAAGAAACACAGACGTGAACACAATTGAGGAAGGCCAATATGTCTACATATATATATATATATATATAGGTAGAATAATGATATTTTGTCTGTAAGGTTCGAAAACTTGGAAACTTTGATCGAATCGTTTGACAGAATGGAGTTTAACGGCACATATTAATCAGAGAGCTAGTCATATGTACATTTTCATATACTTTCTTTATTTAGATATTAAATAAATATAAATATAAATATTAAATATTTAAATATTAAAATAATATACGTTAAAATAATACTTTGTAACATAAACATAATGCTTCTAATTATGTTGTGTGAAATGAATAAGTGTAAATATTAGAAGGTAATTATAATCTGATATGAAAGAAACACAGACGTGAACACAATTGAGGAAGGCCAATATGTCTACATATATATATATATATATATAGGTAGAATAATGATATTTTGTCTGTAAGGTTCGAAAACTTGGAAACTTTGATCGAATCGTTTGACAGAATGGAGTTTAACGGTACGTACTAATCACAGAGCTAGTCATATGTACATTTTCATATTACTTTCTTTATTTAGATATTAGTACAAAATCTGTTATCGCGCACTGTTATTTATTTTATATAGCTTTTTACAATGCACATAATTAGAAAATAATATACGTTAAAATAATACTTTGTAACATAAATATGGTGCTTCTAATTATGTTGTGTGAAATGAATAAGTGTAAATATTAGAAGGTAATTATAATCTGATATGAAAGAAACACAGACGTGAACACAATTGAGGAAGGCCAATATGTCTACATATATATATATATATATATAGGTAGAATAATGATATTTTGTCTGTAAGGTTCGAAAACTTGGAAACTTTGATCGAATCGTTTGACAGAATGGAGTTTAACGGCACATATTAATCAGAGAGCTAGTCATATGTACATTTTCATATACTTTCTTTATTTAGATATTAAATAAATATAAATATAAATATTAAATATTTAAATATTAAAATAATATACGTTAAAATAATACTTTGTAACATAAACATAATGCTTCTAATTATGTTGTGTGAAATGAATAAGTGTAAATATTAGAAAGCAATTATAATCTGATATAAAAGAAAGAAAGAAAGAAATGAACACAATTGAGGAAAAACAATATGTCTACATATATATATATAAGTAGAATAATGATATTTTGCCTGTAAGAACATATGCTGATTTATCATTTCACACAACTAGTACTTCGTAATTTGTAGAATTATATGTCGATCGAAGTAAATTACTTACTAAATGGGTAGCTTTCAGAGTTAAAACCACGTAACGAAGTATAGGCAGGGTTTATTGTCACAGGTTTATTGTCGCGATCTTTGCTACACTTATGTCGTTGCGAACTGCATTTTTAACGGTACCTTTCTGTTCCCCCGCTTCTTTTAGATTTTCGGGTTTTGCGTTGGGAACATTTTTCTTCCAACTTCGCAACGGGCTTCGTAACTTTAAAGTCGTAATTTTCAAATCGCCGCACTCGCTTATCATTTTTTGACTGCTCGACGCGATGAGCTGCATTGATGAGCTGGTCAAAAGAAGTTATCGAGTTTCTGGAAACATTCTTCTGAATCTGTGACTTCAATAACAAATAAATTATGTCGATCTGCACTCTTTTGGGTGAGGCCGAGGAAGTTCGGCGAAAAGAGCTTGTTTTTGCGTGATAAATATTTCGGTTGAAATATACGCATCCTTTTTTACAGTCGATTTTTTACGGTCGAATGTAAGGTTTCTTTATAGGCCGAAGGTTTTCCTGGCAAAAATGTTTCTTGTAACATTCTTGAAGCTTCTAACTATACGTAAACGTCCTCTTTCACTTCGGCGCACCATGTAGCGGCTTCCTCTTCCAGTAAAAGAGATAGTTCGTGCAGAGCTGTTTCATCGTTGATTCCCTCGACATCCTTGAAGTAGTTTCTGATTCCTTTTGTTATACAGGAACTGCTCGATTTGTAAGTGGTTGATATTTCGTTGACAGCTACCATAGTTCCAATTTTTTATGCAGGAAATGTCCTTTATATACGTTTCCTTTCTCCGAAACTTCGTCGGTCAATTAAAAATTTGTGCGAACCCTAATTGAACCTTCTGTAGGCTGTTCGATTCGTTTAGATACTAGTGCAAGTACGTTCTTTGATTTGTACGTTGACGACAGTTAACAGGAAAATATTCGGACATTAGCATTATTTTCATTTGTACGTTTTGTT
>NT_180431.1:359399-465918 GCF_000188095.3 Bombus impatiens | reverse complement strand
CAGATGTAGAGTTTTCTTAGAAGTGGTAACCACTTCAACAAATTGTTACATATTTAATTACATTAGTGATAGATATAAGAAAAAAATTATCACGCTGCAAAGTCTTACTTCGTACGATGTGATTGATTTGGCCATAACCAGTTTCTATTTCTTTTTCCCTCTGCATCACTATTCGTGTGATATAAAAATTAAAACAGTCGAGTTGAAGTAGTCACATCTTGTCCGCAATAAAATCCAGTATCTCATTGGAAAGTGAACCAAGAGATATAATTCATTTTCATAATTAAGATTATATTACATTCTAGCCATAAATAAAACTTGAATTTTATTTAAAAAAGCACAAAATTAATATACGCGCCTGATGTAAATCTAAATTCTTGAAAGTCAAACATTCTTGAAATATTATAACTATTTCTCATTCCGTTTGATCATCGATGAATCAATGAAGTGGTTTAAGCTCACTAGCCTGGTTGCCGATTAATCGGGCAGAAGGGAAGAAGAAAAGAACAACGGAGACCTGAAAACTTCCGGAAAAGCCAATTCGCTGCGTACCATCGAAAACTCCGTCGCAAATATTCCCGTAGAGAAACTTCTCCGCGGCCAAACACTTTTTCCTCGCACGCGAGCCGACGAGAGCTGAATACCGGATGCAGAACTTTCACCACATTTCTTCCTCTAATGCCGTGGCCGGGGGAGGAATAAGGTCAACCAAGGGATAAGGACAGGGATAAAACGAACTTTCGTTGGATTGTCGAAAGCCTTGAGCCAAAAACCTCGTAGCCATCGAATCCATCCGGTTTATCCGGCAGCCATCGTGGTTGAATTAAAATTCTACCACGGGTACCAGAAGGGAAGAAGGGAGGGGACAGAGAGAGAGAGCTCGGTTAAAAAATGGCTTTTAGATCTCGTTTCCCCAGTGTTCCTCCATTTTTCTCTGTATTTTTGTTGCTTCATGTGCCTCTGTACAATGCACGAAACCACTCAGCTTCAAGATACACCCGACTAAAATTTTTATACGCCATATAGAACATACGCACATTGGAACTCTGTGGTGTTCCAGTTTATACTACGAAATCATACTTCTACGTTAGTTCAAGCAATAATATCATCGCCTGTGTTAAAACATAAAACGACAATAGAGAAACAAGTACTACAGTTTAGGTGATTATCGAAGTCCACTAAACGCTGACTCATTTCCTTTAGAACTCGAGTATTTACTGCTTGAACGGTTTTACGAGTCTAATTAGAAAGTCTAATTAGAAATTCTAATTAGACGAGCAAGTTCCGACAGCATACTTGAAAAACGTACAGATAAGGAGAGCAATAATGAAAAGAAATATGCGCAAAAACCTTTTTATCGCAAATATAATGACATTACAAAGAATGATGGAACACTTCACGTTATCGCTGCTTGGATTAGTTTGATAATAAAAAGAATAGAAGACGCGTAGGAATTTCGAACAGAAAGTTTTTCCCTCTTTTAAAGCTTAAAATGTGAATTATCCCTTGGTCCAGAAGATTGCACTTTGCATGCGAGAATCTCGCGCTCGGTGCACAATAAACGTGATGCAGCAATATGGAACAACCGCATTTCCTCTCCTTCTTTTTCTTTCCCGCTCTACCGACGCCGCCAGACGGCGCATTGACGAAAGTGTGCCTTGAAACGAAAGCCAAATTCGATAACAGTTGTTGTTCCCTTCTTCTCTCCTTTCTCTCTCTCTCTCTCTCTCTCTCTGTCTGTCTGTCCCTCTCTCTCTCTCTCTCTCTGTCTCTGTCTCTCTCTTTGTCTCTTTCTCTCTGTCTCTCTCCCTCTCTCTCATTACTCTTTCAACGGCTACCTAACATTTTCTCCAGCTATACTATTTTTCTTCCCGTTCGTCGAATCAACGCCACGTCGTCTAACGTTATCGAATCTCGAGGATATTGCGTCGCCGACGGTACGGGGATTTGAACTTTAAGCGGCGTCTTTCAAAGCGTCCTCGAGGAAAAAATCCCCGAGACGAGACTCGTGAAGAAGTATCAATATCCTCTTACCGATATGACATACATCTTTAATATCTTCCTTTTTGGCGTCCTCGGAATATTCCCAAAGATCTCTGCAATTCTTATTCGAAAAAGATATATGGTACACCCGTTGCACGGGTCTCGCGAAACGATCATACGAGTAATACCAAAAGGAGGATCCATCTACCGATACGAGAAAATTACTATTCGAACGTCTGTCGTACTTCCTGTTCGTTTTTCGCGTATTTCGTAATTTCGAAAGGGCGTAGAACAGAGAATACGTGTGAGAAATTCACGTGAAGTGAAGGTGGATAGATAATGGATAGTAAATGCCAAGTTTCCACCCGATAACTTGGCTGCATGTAACAAGAATATGTATTGCGCGCGTGAATTCTAAGAATGTACTGTGACCGAGATGCGAGAGAATTCCGTGTGATTCATTGACTTCTAAGAGTTGTTTAAGTCGTTCGAATCGTCAAGCTTGTATAATCAGTATTTTCACCATCACTCGTTATAAACTATTAATTATTTACCACACTCTAATAAGTTTCGCATTACTTTCATTATACTTTCGTATCCCTATTTTAAGCCTAACGAAGCTTGTCCTCGATAATCGCTGCAATATCAAAGAAATGTTATTTCTCCTCCACAGAATCGTACGTAAGATTAATCTCGAATGATCAGCGATTTTTCTCGACAAACATTCTTTGTGATTTTCCCCAAGAATTTTGGCAGTAATTGGCAAGGGGAACAGTAGAAACGTTCCTCAAGAGATCCAATGAACCTTTGTGACACGACGATCGTCTAGGGCCGCGAAATTAGGGGAAAAGGTGGAGCAAGCCAAGGATAGAGCGAAGTATAAAGGGAACGTAAAGGACAAGTAGAAAGGAGAAAGGATCTTGACGAATCGATTCTGGCGACGAAAGAACGGCTGGATGACCGCAGCATGACGCGCGAGGAGAAAAAGAGGGTGGAAGAAGGAGGCTACTAAAGAAAACGAATGACTTTGCACTGATAAAACTGACCTGCAGCTAGTACGAACTGGGCAATAAAGATTTGCAATGGAAATGGATACATCGTGATTTCTTCATAGCCGCTACGTTACGATATTTGACCCTCGCAGTGTCGAAATTACCCTCGCAAAATATTAACCTTTATATCCCTCCCTTGCGTTTTTACGTTGCTACCTCGAAGCTACCACGGTATATCGCTGGCTCGAGCAACTGTTCCAGCAATATACGCCATCTGTTTCTCTTTGACCCCCCTTCCGCTTTGTATCTTCATTTTTCTGATCCCGTACTATCGTGGCTTTGCACTTAGTGCAGAACAAAATATTTCGTATCATAAATAGTAATAGATATTGATCTCTGGGCAAACGTTTTCTCTTGCGTACATACATTGAGAATACATTTTATAGTGAAAATAAGAGACAGGTAAGGTACAGGTAAAAGCGCAATGCTATGCAATATTCCTAGATATATTTAAGTAAGATTTAAATATATGATATGAAATTACTATGAATTGTAATTTGCATTCCACGTTCAAGTCGGCATTATAGACGTAAGTTGACAGTACGTACCAACTGAGTTCTGTATGATTTGTCTGAGGAGACATTTGGTAGATTATTTTTATTGTTCGGATTGATATTTATCATTAGTTGGGATTGGAACTTGACGGACATGTTAGATCCACATAATGGAATGAAATATTCTTGATAAAATCGCTTTGAGATCTAATTAAAAATGAACGAAATGCGAGAGAGGGAAGCTTAGAATTTTCTTCTTTGCTCGACGAACGAACGGGAAGATGCGTAAGCGATCAAACAGACGGACAATGCGGGAAAAATCTACGTAATCCAAATACACGAGTAAACAGACAGAGATACTGGAAGAGCGAGAGGGGAGAAGAGATTGCGTAAGCTCAGCTGGAAAGATGCCTCATTAAGTTTTTGGAAATACTCGAAACACTGGTGAGACCCGCGGCTTGCACCAGCATTTAAATAATCAAGGAACACGGGATTGAGATGACAAAACGGGTCTGCGCCCCTTTTTCCGAAACAACTGACTTCCGCGTGTTTGCATCCACGCGAAAGTTTCCAGTCGCCTTTCCGGAGAGCTTTTCTAAAGGGCTTCTCTCCTTGGAGAGTATTCGCTTTCTTCCGTCTCTTTGTCGGCTCTCTCGACGCGCAGCAAGGGGAGAAAGTGAGCGTGAAAATGTAAAAGAGCGCTCGAGAATGGTAAACGCCCCGAATGTTATAACGGACATAATTTTCAGCACGGTTGAAAAAGAAGGGAGAAAGACGAAGAAAGAAGAACAGGCGGCCGTAAAGTAAGCTGCTATACTTCACTGGAGAAACATTTAAAAAGGAAAAGGTAAAAGAGAAAGGTACCTTCGTTCGTTTCTTTCTTTGTTCTCTTCCCCTTTCTGCAATTTCATTAACATAATGCTATGTATGTATGTAACTTGCGGCGTAAACCGAATAAGCCACAATTTAAAGTTCCGAGCAGCAGAAAAAGTTTCGAACTTCTTCTGGATAAGATTTTCTCTGTAGACAGAATTAATATTAATTAAGTTACTACGGCATTTGTGTACGAGATCTAGCACAGGTACATGAACGAAAGCCGTTGTTCGATGCTAGATATCAAAGTAAAGGGAACGAAACAAAGTTAGAGAAGACGCAAGGAAGCTTGGAAAACAGAGAGGATTTATCGAGAAGCCAGCAAAGTAATATGTATCTCGTCCTTGTTCAGTCCTAGTGAGTTTATAGTCTTTGTAAAAGAGACAAGCGCCTGGCCAAGAGATTGAACTGCGAACGCCATGACGAAAAAATATATAATGGAAGATCTTAGACGCGAAGAAGAAAACCCAACAATAATTCCAGACTCTCGAGGTTCAAACTCATTTTTGTTTGTCTACCAGCCCAGTTTCGTCTTATTCTACTTCGTCCCAGCGAGATGACTCTTCCTCGTAAACCTTTACCTACGAGACTTCGTATCTCTAAGACACCCGATTCCTGAATTATTCAAAAGCGTGATGGAGGAATAATAGCACGCTCAGCCTACACGGTCGAAACGTTAAGACTATTAGAATCCATTTTGCATTGGAAACTGTAGTGGTCTTAAAATATCTGCTCCCTCTTCTTTGATCTTATAAGCCTCTTCAGAGTTTTTGTGCTTGATAATATATAAAATAGTGAGAGAAAAATGTACCAAGAAACTTTAGAACTTTAATACCAAGCCTATCTGCTACTATCCGGGCTAGTAAAAATAAGCAATTCAAAATTTTTCATTAAAATTTGACAAGATTTTTCATGGTGCGCTTTTTGGAGAATTTTCTCTGATCTCTAGTTATATGGATAAATTTGCTTGTTCCCTTGCGTTATACATATATTTTTCCATACCTTTCCTTTTGATCTCTCTTTTTATTTCGGTCATCGCTAGTTCTGGCGTCAAAAATTTGTCCCTGTCAAAGAGAAGCGAGTATAAAATCTGCACGTTTGAATATTCATATTAAAATGCCAATGAATTACATTTTTTAAGGATCAAAATTTTATTTCCATGCACGTAGGAATATCATCAAAGAAGACGATTTTTATGTAATGTCCATCGAGCGTCGCTTCGATTTTCCAGGCGGTACGGTACAGCGAAACGAGCCAATGCTGAAACTCTGGTAAATCGTCTGTGACGAGCTTGCACATAGCTTCCTCGTGTTTGCGACATACACAATGAAGCATTTAGATAGGAGACGAAATGGGTTGCACAGGCAGTACGCACGATCTAACGAAGTGACTCATGGGAGCTGCGCGCCGGCCAGTTGCAAATGGACCGAGGAGATGCTGTAACATCCCCCTGAGTAACGATTCTGGCGTCTGCTTTATGCAACGAGAGTTAATTCATGGCCTGGCATTCTGTCTGTGTAACCAGATGCGTCCGTATGTTACCACACATCGAGAATCGATCTGATTCCTACGGAAACGTTCGACTCGCCTGGCTGCATTTTATATTTAAAAGTTTGCGTCATCCAGCAGTGGAGGAACGCTTTTATTTATCGACCTAACGAGATCTAGACTCGAATCGTGTCTTAAATATAAAGAGAAGTAGAAACTTTCGTAAAACTCTCTTACTCTCGTGAAACTGAATATTTGATAAGGAGTTACAGAAAAGTAAAGATTCTTAAAATTTCAAAGTTGCTGTAAGAAATTTAAAGAAGCTTATACAGATAAAAGTTAAAAAAATTTTGAGAAGTTTGTACAAATCGTTAAATATTATATTCAAGCGCAAAGAGGACTGGCGCGTATTGCGATCGACGACCATGAAAATTTGCGCAAAAAGCGTTATTTTAAAGTCATGACCACGAGAATTCGTATTAAGGAAAGCGACGATGTTATTTAAAAAGATTCTAGGTCGACCCGCAACGTCGACGAACGATTCTGCATGGGCTGCCGGTGGCGTTCCTGGCTGTTCCTAACCGTAATGACGGTAGCTTGCCACGGTTTGCCTTGCCACTGCATTGCCCGTAGCGTTGCGCTTTGTTCCATCGTGTTGTCCGAAGTCTTATGTATTGTTCCATTACGTGTCCAACGTGATATTCACCTATACTACCTCGCGCGGTTTCAATTTCCCCAAGACGACAATCTTCGTCATTGCCTGACAAATTAATCGTGAAGTATCTTATATGAGACTGAAAACACCTACCACAAGTCGAATAACATCGAATATAATACGGGGTTGTTCAGTGTGAATTTAGAATTTTTTTATGACGATCCCCATAGCTGGAAAATAATGCACGTGCACGTGCACGAGTGCGTTGCCAATAAACCTCGAATTTCGGTGGTTTTATTTTGAAGCCATCCACTAACTAATTTCCCGAAACAAAGGACAAAACTTTCGAGTCTGTCAAACAGGACTGGAAAATTTATCTCTCATGACAATACCGGTGAAAGGGAATATTCGACGAACAGTAGTAACACAGAAAACACACATATATATGAAAAAAATTCTGCACTACCTATCAGAATGTATCTACGTTAACGCGATGTTACTCGATTAAAAATATGGAGATCGAGTTACGTTATATCATCGCGATCACTCGCTGCAAACAATTTGCGCAACGTCGAAGAAAGCTGATGATTTCTTGCCAGGCGTAAAAGAAAGAACAAAGAACAGATTGTTACAGGAAACGATACAAAGAAACGGTATTATGAATTTCCCAGGTCGAAGATACGATCGAATTGATTTTTCCCCCTTGGTTCGTACGATGTGATTCAAGACAGAGCGTCGGCTCTCAGAGCAAATAACCCTGAAAAACCCGATAGCTGGCGGCCAGGAAAAATAAACGACGTATCGGCAAGAAGAAGGCTGCGACCGTGCAAAATCTATTTATGTATAACCGATACTTCAACAAACGATTATGTGCATACAGATGCAGCAGTGAGCCAAGATGGAGCACGACTATTTCTCCAACGGGAAAGTACGAGACACTTCGACGCGTTGACGCTTAAAAGTGTTTGCGAATCCGATTTCGAAACGAAGTCTCGCTCGTTCGAACGCGCTCGCCAATATCAAAGGTCCGTTTCGAATGACACGTTGCGAGAGTAAACCCTCTCCCCATTTAGAGGGAGAAAAACATGGGCAGTGATTTTCGGTGGAAACGTTCGAAAACGCTTGAAACGATGCAAATTTGCTGTTTTCGTTCGGTTTAATAATGCATAAAGGAACGACAAACGAGTTTTCGGAATCTGTTTCGCGTAAACCATTCGAATATTTTATCAGTGATAAATCGACGATAAGTTAATTATGAAAAATGGTACATAGGGTTGAAATTACTTTCAGGTATTTCTATTATTTTTCGCTTTGAATCTTTCGATTAGGCTACTGATGAGTTTGCTTTGAGAGTGAAAGAGTACTAAAACGTAGCAATAATCTCTGGAAGCTTATATGCCTCATTTCACCCCGAAACTGGTGAAAATTAAAACTGGGAAAAGAGAATTCCATGATGTAGAAGATCAAGGGAAGAGGAGCAGTTCTCACAGAACACGCAGAATCAAGCGAAAAAGATGGTTCTTTTGCGAAATGTCGCGCTTTTCGCAGTCAACGTACGTTCCCGCAACAGTAAAACTTAATTACCCTGTTTCAGTAGGCCATACAGTGGTTTCTTACCGAATCGTTTGCGAACTTTTTCCAAATACTGGACGAAAAACATCTGAGAAACATTTGAGAAGCGAAGGATCAGAACCAAGATTAAACATTCGCTTTTCCTAAAGAACGAGAGCAACCAGGAACAGAAAATGAATAAGACCACACACGTAATTGTCCAATTAATGTGCAAATCCTATGTATTCGATTGGTCTTTTCAGCACCGAATTGATTTTTTATCTTGTGAGAAACATTCTTGAAAAACTTGAAAAATAGTTTTCTATTACCACGTTACTTCTTATCTGCAATTTACGTTTGCTCCAATGGAAAATAATTCTGATCTGTTCCATAATTGAAAAGTTAAAAAATGATTGATTTTACATTATTTTTTTACGCGGATATTATTCGTTACATCTAGTTAACACTTGTACAGTGACAAATTGAAATATGAGGCAGTATATCACCACGTACGAACACTTGAAGCACGTAACCGAACATCCGTCAAATGTGAATACGTTTTCGTCATGTATTCGTGAGCTTTTCTATGGACACACGTCACTATTCGCAAAATAGCGGCGAGCTTTCGTAAATCACACGCGAGTTTCCATCGTACGTTTGCACGAACACTGCAAATCATGCGTGAACTTTCGCCATATTTACACGAGCACTTCCCAGTCACGTGTGAACCTATACACTGTTTGCATAAGGTTTCATAGGGTCTACGTATGCTGGCGCAGATCACGCATAACTTTAGTTACATTTGCACGAGTTTTCATCATCCGCAAATTATACCCAAGTTTCACATTTCACGTAATTCTTGAACTTTCATCGTATGTTAAATTACAACTCGGTTAAAATAAATGTGAAAACTTTCACTCTGCTTACAACAAACTTACGATTCATATCTCAACGTCGAATGTTTTCGAATGCGAGATTGAGAATAATATAATTTCGAATACCCCGTGTGTCTCTGCCAACGATAAATTGCCAGAATATCGTATTTTTCGACTTCTATAAAATTGTTTAAATGGAAAACATATAAGCACATTTGCTGGATTTCAAAAGTGAATATGTATAGCACATTTTTCGATTAAAAGGAAAAATTGCGTTAATCTATATTTTACCCTAAGGCATAATTGATAATTTAAATGCACGCTTGAAGTATGTCTATGAGAATATGTTTACAGAATTCCATTCTATTTTCTGATTGAAATACTGTCTTTTAAGGATCTATAAATCATGGAATTTCAAACAAAGAAGTGAAATAAAAAGTCCAGTTTTCGATGAGTTAAGAAGCTTAGATATGTGTATGGCCATTTAAAAAACACAGTAATACGATGTGATATCCAATTAACCTACCTTCGGATTAAGAAAACTAACATTATCTTCCGACAAATCCAATAAAATTGTACGTACACTAGCTTTTGCGAAATCGAAATTCCAAAATGATCGACCGCAGTACAGAGAAAATTTGTCCAATTTTCTCTTAATTAAAATTCGAATAACTCGAAATTTAACACCTAACTTCCATCAGGGAAGATCCAGTTTATCCCACAGAAGGATCTATATCGTTAATCAGAAGAGAGCCGTGTCTTTCCTGAAGAGAAAGGACGCAAGGAAAGCGAGAAGTGTTTACGAACAAAGACAGGGAATTGATTGAACAGCGACGCCATCGAGGAAGTCGCTAAACAAACCGGACCGTCAGATAGTGTCAGATCCGAACAAAGACACACGCCGGATGCGGCAAGTTAACCAGGACAACCTGTTCCCGATCTAGACGCAATTCGAAGCTGTTTGTAGGTGGCTTCGTTCAACTTCGCCACAGTAATCTCTCTGCAGCTTCTTCGGTCACGGATATTTTTGCTCGTTCTACAATTCGATTCGATCTATGTTTGGAAAATTAAACCTTCCAACATATTTTCGATTCGAAACCCCGAATTGCTGTATCAAAGTTATTATTGATGTTTATGAAAGGCTGGTTTTGTTAATTATTTCGTATATTGTTCCAATTGTTGCGTATACACGGGCACAGATCAGGAAAGTTTTTCAACAAAATTCAATCGCCGCAAATGAAATACTGAAAAGTTTCTGCATGTTTGATTTAGGAAACACCATGGCTTAATAATTTTCAAGTTTCATAAAGCGAGTCGAGCATTGGCAATCAAATAAATTAAACATGCAACATCTCCCAGGCTGCGAAAATTAACATGGAAATGTTATTCCGCTGTTGCAAATTACCATTCGAATATTATTATTCGTATGAATTTATTCATCTGCACGGTTTCGATACAAAAATTCAACGACCCGCTAAAACGACAATATCATGATCCCAGAATACAAGAAGCTCGATCGATTTGATAGAACAAACAATATGCTCCGCTGATTGAAACAAGAAAGAAAAAGAGAATTAGAAAAGAATTGCCCCGATACAATTTTTCACTCGGTATCTGTTTTCGGGCGCTTGGAAAATACTTCATCGGCGGGTTTTTCGGTAAACTAACAAAGAATTAGTATCGCGGTGAAATCGGCTGACCCAGAAACGAAACGTTAATTCCAAATTTAATGGTATCAGATGCTCTCTGGCCGATGTTTACCGGCCATCTCGGTTATTTATTAGCCGCCATTATCTAGAAATTACTCGGTGTCTACGTCATCCCGAGCCTCCGGGACTAAATTGCAAACGGTTCCAGAAAGTAAACACGATATATGTATAAAGGGGAGTCTAGCGGCGCCAGGACAATTTCCTTCGTGTCCCTTCAATCACCAAGGCGTAGCTTAATAGCTGGCGCTGTTCGTGTACGTTCACCTATACAAGCCTTCGTCTATACGTATTCTACACGCCTTTTATCCTCACACATTCTCGTTATATGGTTCGTGCGTGTGTGTATATATCTAGCCACGTGGCACCGATACGAGTATGTAATGGTATATGAATCTATACGTGTGGCCTACGTTAGCGTGGGAGTGTTTGTATGTACGTCACGACGACACTGCGGCGAGACAAAATGAAATTTCAGTCGGACGATGAATGTCCGGCGTGGAGCTGCACAGCCCTGTTCCCGGGGGCCAGGCAAGAGCCAATTTGCATGGAGGATTTAATTGAAAAATGCGACAGCCTGGCCCGAGATTAAGCCCCGGAAAAGCGTGGAAAAATTTCAAACGCCCACTGCCCTGGTCTGGAGTCGCGATTCGGCAAAATTGAGCCGTTTTGCGTCCCGCTGAGCTTATTAGCCGGAAAATTTGCCTTCGAATCTTTCGTCAAGGCGTCGAAGTTCTTAAATTTAAATTCCTAGATTTCCCAAGAATTTATCGGAACCTCTCGATTGGATATGAGAAAAATCTCTCTGTTTGTTCTTGTTCCTTTTTTCGCGGTTGATTAAAAGTGAATCACCCGCGGATACGAGGATCTTCAAGATGGAAGTAAAGGGGCGGAAGTCGGGCACAAATACTTGATTCTACGTGGAGAAATAAAGCGTAGAATTTTCGTGGCACGAGCTATAGAATCCGAGCGATCCCTGGAATCCAGACACAGTCGGAAGAATTTAATATCAGTCGGGGTCGCTAAACATCCTACATATCGCAAGGAATATCAACCATCTCCTTAATCGATTAATGACCCCGGTATTCTGATCAACGCCCCAAGGGAACGTTCCGAAGTTTCATAATTTAACGTCACGCTGTATCCACGAAACGTAAGGAAGAACGAAGAACAAATCAGCTTACGTCTTCCCGAGATAATTAATCATTCTAATAATGAAAGTCAAAATCTCTCATCGTGTTTGCGAAATAAAAGGTAGCGTACTGCCAACTCACCAGGAGCCAGTTCACAAAGTGTTATCAATCCGCCGCGGATTTTTATCTCGATAATAAAACTTTATCTTTTTCTTTCCCGACTATGGTTACGTGTACGCCATCCGATAGAAAAGTTCGGGAACTGTACGTGCTGCAAGCTACATCGCAATAACGAACAACCAAACTTCTGGCTAGAACTTCTCATCTATAACGAAATAACGAAAACTCCTCGTTTCCATGGCGCATTTAAAGGATTAAAGTCGTTCTCCCACCATTGTGTTACAACAACGGAATCAGCCCTATTTGAATATCAGGGACCTACCTCTTCGATGAGAATTAATATTCACCCGTGAAGTCAAGCGGATAAAGAGGTAACGGAGATGCAGAGGCAAGAGATCGACTATTCTTTCCTGCTCCTTTTTCTAATTTCCACCAGCACTTCCGCGAATGAATTCGATTCACTGCGCAGATTCACCGATTCGTCTCTGCTCTCTGTGCAAAAGAGCCAAAGCATTTGCAAGTGCGAGATAGTTCGAGGGACGCGGAGAAAAATTGTGCTTTTAAAGTAAACGAAAAATATCGTCCACTTGAGTTAGTGTTATGGAACACTGTCGTCGTCCATCCTGTTCATCTTTGTTTACTTCTTTTTCTACTCAACGTTTCTTTACCTTATTCCCAAGTTAACAGATGCTTCTTCTATCTTGCTTCACGCTGTAAATATCCTCGCTCTCGTAATCGCGTTATAACTGCACGATCTTTGAATGGGGTATTAATTAGCAAAGATATTATATCATAGTTCAGTGGAGTTCATAAATACTAATTAATTATTTAATTATTAAACTGTCTGGTAATAAAATGGAAGAACACTCGTAGACAGAGAATGAAAACACCTTTCCAAGTGACCTACATTTCCTTTGTATGAACCGACTCTTCTCTATTTATGCACCCCTAAGATGATATCTTAAACGCAAAGGGGAGTACTTCCAAGGGTTCCTTTTTTTATCAGCGACAGTCAATTCGTCAAGAGTCTATCTCGCACGCGTGAATTCCAGCATACACACTTCTTACAAATGAAGTTGGTTCTTATCTGTCTGACAGAAAAGAAAATTAACCCTTGACTAATGTGTTAAGCACAATATATTTTCTTCTACGCTGTTTCCCGTTCTTTCTTCGATGTTATTATAACACGAGACCAGTTCTCAATCTTACTTTACTGTACTACTTAATACTTTATTTATTAGTTAGTTTATCAGCAATCTGATCCGCACTACTTCAATCGGGAGTTGAAAAATTCTCAAGATCTGGATGAAGAATTTACACGTCGACGAGACTCGTTGGATTTCTAAAAGTCCTCAAAGTTGCCAAAGATAAAAGAGACCAGCTCAAAATCGGGCGACAAGCGTCGAGAAAAAAGTCGAGCTCTTAATGCAAAAGGGAGATGATCTCGCGGCTGCTCGCTCAGTCGTGCCGACTGTGTCTCTCGATATTCAACCCTCGTTTTTCCTTGCAGTTCTCCATCCATCTATATCCCACTCTCGCGCTCCTTTCCTCTTCTTTAATACCGTCACTGTCGTCGCGTCTCTACAATAACAGAGATGAGTTTTTACGCGCTGACACTTTTCGCTCGCTTCCGTTGACAATTAGTTCTCGCTTCGAATGTTTGTTGGGAGTCGGCTGAAGCTCCTCCAATTGCAACATGCGAAGAATTTGTTGGAAAAAATATAGACGAGATACTTGCAGATACACAACCGTTCTTACGTCTATCTTGGTGATTTTTTCTGGAATTTCTATTCTGTAATAATAATGCAGCATTTCTGCATTTTGCATAATAATGCAGGGTTAGAAAAATATTTTCAGGCATGCGAAATTTCTCTCAAAATTCACAAAATATATTGAAAAGAATGTAATCATAGTGAAATATTGAAAAGAAATTGGTTGAGGTAGGATATGATTCTTGACGAACAAAGAGAGCATTACGGAATCATTACGTGATTTATAGAGATTAGTGGTCTGCACTATCTTCTTTGCCCGACCTATGGTATTTTAGTATTTATATTCTTTAAATCGTACGAGGTTGATTATTATTGACAAAGTTTTTAGCGTGGTGCAAACAAACGAAAATGGTCTATCGATCTACGTACGTTTACGAGTTACAATACGCAACGATGGTTGGAAAATACGCGGATGGTTTTCAACTTATGTTTGTCACCTGATGGGACGTAATTAAAGAAATTAAATCTAAATATTTCGTTTCATTTCAACAATTCTTTTGTCATTTGAATCAACAGAAAATCGAAAGGAAGCTTGAAATTTGGCAAATTAAAAAAAAAACATTTGATTCAGATGAGACTTCTTGAACGTGGAAAATCTTTTGGTTTTGGTAGAAAGTTTTAACAGAGAAAGGGTTAAAAGGATCACAGTGAATCAAGGTGAGCGAAGGTGAACGACGAAAGAGATTGGCGCGAGGCTTGGCTTTATAAATTCTCGACGTGTTTTAATCCTTCTGTAAGCCGTCCAGTTGTGTCAGAGCTTTCGTTAAATTAAGGGATTTCCGTACAATTTCTAGCGTGCGCCCATGAAACCTTTATACGTATATGTATTCTCACGATACTCCGGCGTCTCGACAAGCCTACTTGTGTATATCGTGCGATATTCGAATCGATCGTCCATAAACGGATTTTCGGATAATAACGGATGATGCTCCTTAACGGTCCGAAGATGCTTTTAACCTAATTTCGCAAGAAATACTTTAGTTAAATCGTAATACCGAGCTGAGTAGTAATAATACTGCGACGAATGAATACTTAGCGTGGTTACTCGAAAATTCGGTAACTGGGATTTTTTAGAAGAAATTTTTAAACGATTCCCGATAAAAAAAAAAGGAAACCGTAAAAAGAATAGAGTCGACCAACAACTCTGTTAGCAATTTTGAAAAACTATTAGCCATGGATTTTTTCGCATGGCACAGAGAAAGAGGTAGCCCATGCTTTACCATGAAAACGTGGCTTTCATTTCTCGTTTGGTACTCGCCTCTTACGAGCGCCTGTGTTTCATCCAACGCAACGCGGATTTAATCCTCGGATTATTGATAACGAAGTTTGCCCAATTTATAAACGCGACATAGCGCGATTAAACGCGTCTGACAAAATGTTTGTCACGCGTGCCGGACAACAATTGATTTACCGCGAGGAAAAAACAGAAATATACGTCTATACGATGAGATACGAGATACGCCGATACGATGCCACTCAGCTTCCTGTTCTACAATAAAATCAATCGAAAATTCCGGCAACTCGAGCCAAATTCTCTTTCCCTTTTTCCGTCGATAGGTACGCGGAACGAACGGAATAACGTTTTCGCCGGAGAAATATCTGATCTCGTTCCTTGTCGATGCAACTCGTTTTTATCCTTTGAAATTCTGGACATTCTAAAACAGAGAACAACGAAAGGGTGAACCAACTAGAGAGGACCTTTCGTTCGGAAACAAAAATTCTCCTGGAATAGCTCACGGTGTGCATTCCAAACACATATCTAATCCTCGTCGGTATCATAGCGACGTCTTAGCCTGGACAGAAAAAGACTAACCGGCGAACTTCAGCCAGATGAAAGTTTAAACGAGCGCGACCCAATTCCAGGGGCGTTCTTGCTGGCCGTTTCAACCCCTGTATACGAATAACAACGAGTTTCGCCATTAAGCTCTCGACACCGGCTACAAACGATGATCGCCCGGAGGGTTGTTTCATCGCCAGTAAAAAAAAAACAACGCGAAAGACATGACAATAGGATGAGAAACGGGAAGCGAGAAAGGGAAAAGTTGAACAAGTTCCAAAGAGCAAAGATGGCACTTTCACGTTTAAAGACGATTTCCAAAGACCTGGCTCTAGTGCGTATCCGATCTTTGGCAACAATCTTAGATAACTAGAACATCGAGCGACTACTCCAACGAACGAACGAGTAAAAGTCGAATGTTACAATCGAAAAAGATGATACAGCGAACATGGATAAATACCATCGAGTGCTCCTCCAATTCTCATTCTTTGTTCTTCTACCTCCAGAAAATTAAATCATTGTGTTGGGTGATTGCTCCGTACTGAAGCATAGGAGTATGTGCCGCTGATGAAAGAGATATAGTGATATCATAAATTTGGTTAGATGAGCTAAAACCGTATACGAAAGAAGATTAATAAAAAGTGCAGTTGATCAGCTTGGCTTCTGACAGGCTAATATATTTCAGCGTATGGTAGAACGAACAGATATTATAACAATGTTGTAGAACCAATTAGTTCGTTCTAAAATAGTAGAACACATCGCTCATCTAGACAGCGTATAAGTGAAGTTCAGAAGTTTGACGTCGGACGATTTTATCGTACAAACATGAAACAAGCGTGATTATTCATTTACAACCCGCTACTTTACGTCGAGCAACGAGAGTAAAGCTTAGGATAAGACGCCTGGCTAAGGTTTTTCAAAACGTAGGCAGAAAGAAAACGGGAAGAGGCCGGCTAAACAGCGGAAGCAAAGGAAAAGAAAGAAATGATGGAGGTACTTCGCATTCCCAAGCGTGGCTCTCCAGGGTAAAAGGAGGTAAACACACGCTCTTGTGCTTAGTAGAGCAAAAGCTGCAGTCTGCTGTACGATCCTAATACTTCTACAAGCTGTGCGTAGTGAGGGATAAACGGAAAGCCCGCGTAAACTCTTGCGCTCTTCTCTTTTGTTTTTCTCGGATTTTCTGGTTTCCTTTCGTCCTTCTGGATTTACTCCTGCGAATTTGATCGTTTCCCTCGATATTCATCTTCCTATCTCTTCGAACAGTTTGTCATCCCTTTGATTAGACTTTTATTTCGCCTCTTCACCACCATCAACTCTCATCGTCGATCGTGTGGCGTACTAATTCAATCTATCCTTTACAAAATACGCGTTTATCCTCCAATTTAGCGACTGTCTTTCTTCATCTCTGGCTTTTCTGTTTCAAATATAAGCAACGAGTTCGAGCGAAATTACATTCTTTTCCTAGCCTCGTAATACCTTTATCGCTCGCCCGTTTTCACTCCCCTTTTCTTTTATCCTTTTTACTCTAGTCAGCAGTTGAAACACCACCATCGTTGGAATGGATCACGGGCCAGAAAGGATCAAAGGATCACCGACGTACAGACTGGTTTCTCGTATTTTCTAGAGGTTTCGCACGGAATAAGAAAGCTAGGAATTTCGAGAAGTGCGGTTCCTACGGGAACGTATGTAGCTACGTGCCACTAAGCTCGAAGAGTAATTTCTTTCGGCCGAATGTTGATTGCACCATTCCACTTCGCCGTTCGCTAACGCTAAATGTACTCGCAAAGCTGGCCTTTTTAGGAGACCCCCTTTTCCTTCTTGTTAGCCACCCTCCTTGGCCCCACTCCTTCGGCCACTGTGGTTTAATTACGACGCTTTAATTACGCCACGACCGTGAACTCGAATCTCTATTTGTGGTCGGACGGTGTAAAATTGGTATCTCTTCCTGATATACCCGGGCGAGGATGCTCAGCCCAATCCACCAAGTGGATGTAAACTAATGCAAAGAAGAAGCTTTCGAGGGAAACGTAACAAGACGGCGAGCATCGCGGCAGCTCTGCCAGCAGAACGGTTCGTTTGATGTTCTAATTGCCACGTTGCGAATTTTTCTTAAGTTTGATAATTGGCTGGCGTGATTTTTCTTTGAATGTGATAAAGTGAAGAAAATTGTGCACGGGAGAGAGAAAGAGGGGGGGGTGCCTTAAACCGGTCGACGTTCTTATACGCGAACAACCCGAAACGAGGTGAAGCACCATTAAAATGGACTATTTTGTGTCCAAACGACGAGTTCTTCGCTTCGAAGAGAATGAAAGCCTCGTTTAAGTGTAACTCGACTAATATTGCTTTAGAAATAATTACTGCGGAATATAACGATTTTTTAATAGAAACGTAATAATTACCATTGGAGAATTCAAAATTATGAATGAAGGTGTCAAAATCCTCGTTACTTTGAAATCGTATAAAATAATAAAGATAATAATTGGGAACGATATTAATTGGGAAAACAGCGACAAACGATGAAATTTAAAGGAGAAACGAGAGAGAAAGGGAATTAAATTGATCGGCCGAAATAGAGATTTTAGACTGTTTGAGAGACGACATACGTATCTTTGAGCGGAATTCATCTATACACGCGCGTCTGGCATTCATCGCGTGTCGCTTTTCTTATCCGTAATAACATCGCTGGAGAAAAGACACTTTGCTTTCCAACATTCAATTTCATCTGGCGCTCACACAGCCAGTGCTTCGTCGCCAATTACCATGAACTTCACCATCCAGAGTTTCATATCATCTTTTCTCCCACCAATTTCACCCTTTTACAACGATACCTTCGCGCTAACCTCCTTTTCCCAACGCGAAATAATATTTTCATAGGGGTGATGCAAAACGAAATACGACTAGTTCGATAAAACGAAGGTAAAAACTCCCTTTCGTTCGAGCGTACGATATTATCATCGATTCCGCTGACTTCTCGATCTCCCGACCATGCAAGGTAAATGAACCGATAACGAATAACCGGTAATTACGTATAGTAATTGAAGCGACCGAAGAGCATCAATTAATTTGACCCCTTGCTTGCTTTCTAGAGCGATGTTAAACGAGGGTGCTCCAACGCTTGCTCGATGCTAATGAGTTATTCGAAACGACCGGTGTGAACGCACGTGGTAACGAGGGTTTGTGTTCTTCCTCTGTTACCGTCTATAAGAGTTTTCGAAATTTCCTTGTTGCGGAAGCTCACGATTTTTGTAACCAAAGATTAATGGAGCTTAATTATTTTGCTTCTCTGACGATGCGCTCAGATAATCAATAATATTATCAATATTTCAAGCTTCTCAACACCATTGTATAATATCGACGATATTGTATTAACAATACATAATAACCCTTCTAGTTGAGAAGCCTGAAAAAATGACAATGAATATTGATAATCGGAAAGCATCCTAAAATGGGGGAGTCGACTCTGGCCTTCGAATTTGTATGTCCTAATAGGAAACACTTTCGGTGTTTTAAGAAAAACTTTATCCCAAAGCTTAATTTAAAATTCAAATATAAGAAATTCCTTTAACGATAAGAAAACACGATTGAAAAAAAGATAAAAGCAGTCACGAGGGACGTAGCAGGATTACAGAAAGGGATGAAACATAAAATATAAATGTTCGTAAGACTAAAATTTCATCGAAAGAATTCTATATATTATATACAAAAAAGACTCGGAAATGAAATATAATGATTATCTACGATTACTCGGTTACTAAAAATTCCTTCAATACCAAACTGTTATAAAATGTGATCTAAAAATTCTATCAGTCTCTATCGATGCATTTCGTATCTTGCAACATTTAACAAGGTCTAAAAGTGGTCACACGCATCAAGGTAACATCGAAATGCTTTTTAAACCGAGTAATCCAACGACCAGCAATTACGACCGGCAAATTCGTGCACCCACCGCGACAAGTATTAAATCACAATACCGAGAGATATCCCGTAAGTTGGATTAGCGGCGACTATGGCCAGGCTTACGGAAAAACGTGTACGGAACGGATTATGTCTTGCGGAAATGAAGCTTCGGTCGACGTACCGTCGCGTCGTCTCGTCACTCTATTCGTATAATGAAACCGCACAAAGATAATCTGCGGCCCGTTTAAACCATTAACGAAAACACGTTGCTTATTCTGACAGGAGATACATTTGGCGGCCAATATACACATTAAACGCAATAAATTACGTAATGCAATTTCAAACGAAACCAGATAGCCGTGGGGGGCAAACGAAAACATTTCCAGATCCGCGTTCCGTATTATTGTAATCTATGGTTACTCGCCAGCACGTTTCAACTTTTATCTAATAGCGTTCAACTGTCCCCTTTCTCGAATATATACTGAAATTAATTAAACTCGTATCGCATAAAACGAATAACGATACTGGAGTCCCTTCCGATGAATAATTTAAGTTTCGAATTTGTTTCTACGAGCACGAAAAGGATAGTTTCCTTTCTTTGTAGTTCTTCGAAAAGTTGCCGCGGATTCTTCGGTGCACGTGCACTCTCGATGTTTCGTACAGCTGTCCTTTCTAGGCGAGTTAAACGTCCGAGAAGAAACTCAACGTTAGATGAGTACATGTTTACGCGAAATTCATGTTTCTATGAATATAACGAATGCAAGATTATAAATACGCATTGTTGCTTCATTATTTATACGGAATTCCGTATGAGCTTGTCGAAAGGCAAATAGTTTTTATAATTGGAATTCATATAACAGAAATCCACTCATTCTTTTTATTTATGATTTTTCGTTAAAAATTCTCATTCGAACTAGTGAATTCAACCAATGAAATTTCTTCGGACAACAACTAAAATTTTACGCAAATAAACGAAATTTTACTCTACTCTGTTTTGAATATTTATATATTTTTCTAGATTACATGTATCAACACGTTCTATATTACGTTCTACAACTTTGAATACATCACCGTATCTATAGGAAAATCGAAATACGAAAAATTCTTTTTCCAGTAAATTACCCAAATTTTCCTAGTCGTAAAAGGGTTTGAAACCTAAGAGCAGGATCCAAAACGAGAACAAATTCGTTCAAAGACAATTCGGAAGTAGGAGGAAGTTCCTAGATTCCCGAATTCGTCGTAGGATTACCGAATTTACGATCACGACAGATGAACCCATGCGCGTTTTCCAGGCTCAGAGGGCGGAGAAGGGCCGTGTTGGATTCAAATTGCGCTCGCGTCCGACTTATTTGCAAAACGTTAGCGCGCTGGAAAGCTAGGTAAACGACGTCACCTGGTGCGCGTACGTCGCGGCGTCACTGCGTCCTGATTGCGAGCGCACGCGTCAAATAGGGCGGAAAGAGGCTTCGCTGTTGCTTCACGAGCAATTTCATTTCCACCCGTGGAAAATTTATGCAAATCATCCCTCGCCACGGCAACCCGTGGTGAAAGAGCCAAGGCTCCAAGCATAACGAATTCGCAGGATTATCCGATTTCCCTGGGACAAGAAGCTGCTAACACGCTCGACGCGAGATCTCTCGCGTGGCCTGGAATCGAGAAAAGTGGCCGGCTCGTCTGCGCCTAATGCGAGAGCTAGGATACTGCGCTGATTTAAATAGATGAGATTGAATATGATAGACTGAATATGATAGATGAAATGCTCAATTTTTAACATTTTCGCTGGCGAATATTTGTTAATTCGATGAATTCTGACCTAACGTAAGCTGCGAGGATCTGTCAAGAGGTGGAGGATCGAGCAAAAATATCTGGGAACGAACCTTCTGCCGCCAAGTGAAAGATGAATCTGGACAAGCAGCACCCTACGGATTGAGATGAATTACGTTCGTATTGAGAACAAAATAGAGGTTGACTAAATGCTGGGTTTCAAGGATCTTATGGAGTGTGACTTCCCTACTTTGTTGTCGAAGCATGATTAATCGTAGAGAAACCCGCAACATGAAGAACGTTACACTATCGTGTAATAGAAAATTATGACCTCGTCTTTCGAAGTTTCAAAAAGAAAATAAGTATAAAATATTCTTTCTCAATATGCATGGAAAAAGATTTATGAAATAGGACATCAAACAGCCTGAAGAAAATTCGATTTGAAAAGAGCTTCATATTTTTTTAAAGAGAAGTTATCCAATTAGCATCTCGAATTTTTATTGAAAAAGCCCGAGTTATAAAAGTTGTTCGACCTTCCGTCGACTTTCCACTCCTGCGACGAAATAATTCGTACCGAGAGGAGAAGAGCGATTGAATATTTATAAGTGGCTATTTTTTTTAATTACTTAATTGTCCGACGACTCGTCGGCTCATAAATTTTTATATACAGCCCATTCAGATCACCCATACCTTTTATTTAGGTCGTATTTAAAGCAAACCGTCGAGCGGACTGTGGTCGAAGATCACGATCATATCGTGACGTAAGCAGTATGTTTGCTTCTGACAGGTATGGAAATACAGGCGCTGGCCTGCAAATTGCTTCTTCCACTTTAAACCGGCCGTTTTCCGCTTGATGCTGGTGACGTCCGACCGTCTGGTGCGGTTGCTGAATGCTACCTACCCTTCGACCCTTCGATTTTTAACCACCCTTTAAGGAACGATCATTTAACCGTTCTACGGCTAAAAGTTTCAGTCAATTTCGTTAAGGGATAAAAATACTTGAAGAATTCGTTTAAAAAAAAATTCAACGTTAAAGAGCCAGCATCATTAAACCTCCCAAGAGCGTCGATTCAATTTTCCAACTATCGGCTTATAGCGTTCGTAAGAAATAAATTTCAAGCTGAAACGATCATTCGCTCTTAAAAAAAAAAAAAGAAAAAGAAGAAATATTACATGTATCCAACCCAGAAGTAAGAAAGATGGGAGAAATGCGAGAGATACATACCAGTCGGAATAAATAAATAAGTAAATAGATAAATAAATAAATAAGCAAGTAGAAGGAACGTTTATCTTGAAGGATCGTGACATTAAAACGGATGTTCCTTGATGGAAACTTTGGGAGGAGAGTATAGATGTTCTCTCGCCTTAAGAGCAAATTTCTCCGGAGGAAATGTAACGTTGAAAAATCTCGAAATAAGTCAAACTATCACTCATGAATTTTATTTCCCACGCGCCAAATGGTCACGGCGTCACTCTTTCCCCCACCTCTCTCTCTCTCTCTCTCTCTCTTTCTCTCACTCTCTCTTTCTCGCTCTCTCTCTCTCTCTCTCTATCTATCTATCTGTCTCTCTCTCTCTCTTACACACACTTATATTCCTTTTCCTGGGCCAGGAGAATCGCATTTGCATAACATAAATGTACGCTTCCGAGGGAAAGAGAGGTAGAGCAGGAAGCATAGAGGGGATCGTCAAGAGGGGTCGGACAAATAGACAAACGGACAGCAAGCGAGGGTTTCTGCACGGTAAATCTTTGGATACGACTCTCGTCTCGGTGGTACTTTGCATTCGTTTCTTATTCCATGGCTCTTTTTACAACTGTCGCATACTTTCGGCCTCGCGAACACTCGAATCTCATTCGAACTTCAATCGGTTTTATACCATCGTCTTGACAAATTATTTTTCACTCTCTTGGCCATCCATTGACTTTTAGTCAAGTCGAAAGTATTGGACGCAGTATCCTTTCGCAGCATCCGTCTCTTTCTCTGTGCACAGCGTCCGCTTCCTGGCACTTTATGGTATCGAAAGTGGAAAATACGATGAAAACAATTTTCTTGCTGTCGGGTAAGCTCTTAATGCTAGTTTGTGACCTACGCGGCGTCCCAAACTAGGTGATGCAATTTATGTACCGAAATAAGGGTAGAAAAGTGTTCAATTTTCCAAGACATTGGATATTAAATTTTTTTTTAATTATAAACGATGAATATAGCGATGATTTTATATTATATAAAATTGTATTTTAATGGAATTGACGTAACGTGGCCGAACAAAGCTGAACAAACTAAACGAAATATTTTTAATGTAATCCAGCATGCAACACACCTGAAATTTTTCAACGAAAATGGCTCCCCAATAAAATATCTTGTTGGTTACCCACTCGTATAAAACACGCTAAATTTGTATCATCTGTTTTGCGCAGTATTATTTCACCGGGAATAAAAATGGTTATAATTTTTGGTAACAAGGCGAAATATTCGCCGCAACGATAGCATCGAGCGAAATCTGCCGCTCGATCTGCCAACATCGATCGTTAACCAACGTCTCTAACACGTTCCCTCTGTGAATTTATCATCATCGATTTTTCGAGTAATGGTTTCCACCGATGATATTAATAACCTACTAGCAGCTACGCGAGAGATTGGCTGTAGAAACAAAGGGAGAAAAAATGATGACAAGTTAAGCGGTCGGAAAATCGTAGTAGTAAGCTTTCTAAATGGTCTTCAAGTTGAAATTATCTACCGGATTCTCTGGCTGTACTTGAAAAATCTACTTTTCAAAAAGAAAGAAAGGAAACGAGAGAGAAAGAAAGAAGATAGCAAAAGGGTGCTTAAAATTTTTCAGAAAATTATTCCGGATCTATATCTTAAATGGAAAGAAGTTTTTAAAATTCTATGCACGTACAAACGTGAATACCTTTATCGTTTATTTCTATTACACAAAACAGGAATGTTAAAAAATTATCCAGGATCATGAACGATCGCGTAGGAAAACGTGACGTAATTTGCAAAAAGAAAGAAAGAACATTAGATCCCGCCTGTACGTTCCAGTAAGACGTTGTTGGCTGAATTTTAATTCTCGTAATTTGTCATTAATATTCGCATCGTGGTAACTACCGTCTTAATAGGTATTTATTTTATTTATCTTTAAAAAGCACGATGGAATGAGAAAAAAGAGCGATATGGTTGGTAACGGTAAAAATAATCCCGACAAAAGAGAAAAAGAGAAAAAGAGAGAGAACGAAGTCGTGGCCAGTCACTTTGTAACGTACCGTGCTAGGTATTTAAAAAATTCAATTTTCCGCAATAAGAAGTTATGCGCCGTATCAGGGTGCGTTCGTTATGGAAAGTGTATTCATTTTCCACGCGGGAACTCTCCCTTCCATGTTATAATAAAAGGCTGCACAGAAAGCCATGTGCGTGTGTTCATTAAAATTCAAACGTGTAGTAACAAGGTATCCTAATTAAATAAAACAGAACGTAGCAAAAGACATTTATTTATTCACGCTTCGATCACGAAGAAACCTTGGCTAATTAAATAGGAAATTTATACTTAAAGTATCGCGTGTAAAAAGGACGCAAAAGAAAGCCTTATGATGGTGATTTAATAAAAGTATCAAGAGGTAAATAATATTCTCTACAGTAATTTTACGAGACTGCAATAATCAAAGGTCTTTTATCGATATACGTTTTTCGATATCATTTTCCGTCGAATCTTCGATGTACGCTATTGAAAATGTTTAGAATGAGCTAAAAGAGTTAAAACAAATTAAATAAATTTATAGAAAAGTAAGTTCAGAAATTTACTATTTTGAAGAAGACTTTGGTAAAAAAAAATTATATCAAAGTAAAAGATATTAGTATTGATGCTTTTAGTATTAATTTCATCGTATTACTAATAAAATTAGCGCACGGCTCGATAAAGATACGATTGAGAAAGTAATTCCAAATCTTTTGCCAGCAATGAATTTATCGTGTTCGGCTACACTCCATTTGAGCTCGAAGGTCTTCCACTTACATCATTACATTCACCCAACCTCCCTGAAATCTATCGCTATTTTGGTTCAGACATGTTCATTTACAGCCTCCTTCGTCAAACAGCCCCGACCTTAATGCCGATTGATCACCACTTCTTGTTCACCACGTCACGCTTCCTCTGTCGGGCGCAAACTTCGAAAAGTTCAAGGTACATAGATCCCGTAGACCGTAAGGCAGGAGAGATAGTTGAACGCGGTATAACTCAGGAACAATTTCCACCAGGCGACAACCAAGCTGAACTCCACTTTTCGATTCGACCCTCGTACCGACCGTTCATTAGATCCTTCGTACACGTTTTGGGAGGGGGTCTCGAGTTACGTAAAACACGGAAACTCTTTTTGCGAACTACTTCCAAGGCTGACCATAAAAACAAGGCCGCAGTGTATTTAACCAAAGTTCATTAGCGCTATTACGACAATTACGTGGTACGAACCTATTACCAACGATTAAATCCCAATCTTCGATTTGTATACGAAACTTGCAATCAAAGGAAACGACCAAGTACTAATTTGAACCATACAGAAAATGATTATTTTGCGCGAATTCGATTTCCGAATGGGAATATCTTCGGGAATGAAGTAAACGATTATACTTGTTAGGGAAAGGTAACTCAATTTTTCTGTTCCATGATTCTCGTTTATATAAAAGTAATATAACTTCCTCCTAACGTCCTTTATTCCCAGACATCTTTACGGCCTGAGGTCAGCCAGTTATAGTGCTTCAACCCTTATGAAGAAATCGTCGTTGCAGAAATTTTTATACCCTCGGTAACAGCCTTCTTCTATCATCGTCTCGAGTGTACTTTCGCGTCGAATATAAACGGACAATAAAAATTGCCTGTGAAAAAAGGTGGTCCGCTGCACAACTTGAATATTTTTGCCTAGGTGAATCATTCCAAAAATCAAACGAAACGCTGATAGATCGCCGATCGAATCGGCAGAAATATAAATATACGCTGGGACAATGATGGTAGATTAGAATAGCATTTCACGATGAATAGTAAATATACTCATGGTGAAACGATTATTGGCAACGGGAAAATTTACATGGGCAAACCGTTAGTTTCGAGTGGATGAACATCACCAGTCAGAATGACGCCGCCACTGTTCTCCGTTATACATCCAGTTATAAACGAGCTATACGACCTGGAATTAATACGGCCGCAAATTTGTATAAGTTAGAACGATATCGCGGATGACTTTACGTTTAGAAATATAATTGATGATAAAGCTAAGAACGTTGCTCACTGCAGTATTCAAATACTTGTAGATATCGAAGGTAGGTTGTAACGAAAGATTCTGACATTTTGTTAACAATGTGATTAGACTCGACTATCATGATAATCTGAAGAAATATATAGGAATCATTAACATATTTATATCTCGCAGAGATTACTAAATTATTGAGACAGTCAAATATCTATTATATTAATATTAATAAATATCTAATATATTATTAAATATTCAGTGGAACTATGTTTAACGTGTGTTGTACGCCCGAGATGACTATTTTATTTTATAAAATAATTTCCAATTTCATCTTATATAATTTTATATGATAAAGTTTCCCACTAAAATCATGACAATAGCGTTTCGTTACGATACTACCGAAGTTTCAAAATGGTTTACTTGGAATATACACGTAAAAGGTTTCTTTGATAAGCGTTCCAAAAACTTTCGCGAACCACCGTAAGATCTAATAACGAGACAACGGAATAAAACGTAATTAAATTAGAAGATATTATAACAGACGCTAAAGATACTTCGTGTTTGAAATAGAGAATCGTTCTACTGGGTCTAACCAGAGGAATGGAGTTTCTCTGTTACATTTGACCCAGCTAGAAATCGTTCATTAGTTGAGGTTACACGTGGTGGCGAACTTACAGAAATTACAATGACTTTTATGGCTTGATGCCGACCAAAATTTCGCCCATCAATTCGAAACGTTTCCGGCCGTCTGTTTCGCTAACACAGCATAGTTTTGCCGTTGTGAAATAGACGGGGGCACGAGACTGTAAAGAGTCCAGCAATGTAGCACAATAGACGGAATTATACCCTGGTTCGAGTCATAAAATAGATTACAAACAGTTTGCAGAAATGTTTTAGAAGATTGTTACGATAACGTTATAGCATAATGTAACTTAATGTTTTTTATTGTTACGAAATGGTTGAATTATTACCGAATAAAGATAATCCTATAAATAGCGAATAGGAAAAAATATTATATTTCCAAGAGAGAACAAGGTGATTTAATTTTATATGTACGTGCAATTTAATGAATGGATTACGTATAGGAATTGAGTATTGATCACATTGTATATATTGACAGAAACGAGGGAAACAGAGAGAGAACAAGCACAGCTTCGGTTCTTGCCTACACAAGCAAAACAAACAGATTTTTTTTTGAAGCGAAAGTCCTTTCTAGGAAATCCTCGAACCTTGTATACACATTTCAGTTAGGAATACCGTTTAATCTTCCTTTTATAATTAATTCATATTTACATGCCGTTTAATCTTTCTTTTATGAATAATTTAATTCGTATTTTACAGATAAATAGTTTTGTTTATTACCATGGCGAATGAACAATATTTTGTTGTAATTAATTACATATTCAAATTGATAAACGTTTATATATAGTTTAAAAACATATTTCCAGTGAGTCACAAAAAAATCTTTCAGCTACTAAAAATAACCTGTCTTTACGTTGTGCTATCGTCAATATGTAAAGCAGTAAGAATCTAGACGCTTAAAATATAAGAAAATTATGAAGTATAAAACAAAATCTATGATACGCAATTCATTCATTCTTAACGTGTCGCTGCGGATAAGCCATGGCGCGTCCTTGGTTACATCTCGAGAATCGGGTATCGATTGCTTCTCTCGCACGCCGATGAAAAACGAGGGAAAGAAAAGAAAACACACTAGAGCTCGTGCTCCCAGTTCCAACAAACAAACATGTTGCCCCTAACTTTCAACCCCGTTTCTACACGCTGGCAAAGCTTGTACGACAATTCTCTTTAATTCCAAAGCGAAGCACGACGTCAAAACAGTAATTCTACTCGATCTCGAATTCACGGAACTTTCACTATACCGTATCTCTAACGTATCCTCGAATTCGTAAATCTTGCGCTGATCTATGTCACTGCTGTGACATTCGAAAAAAGTGACGTAGAAAATATCGAACGCTCGCAAAGAAACTAAAAAAGTGATTGCTCGACTTACCGACTCGCAGTCCTTGAGAAGAGAAAAATTCGCAGGTAGTGGTGCTACGACTGGAGGTGGTTGGCGGCTACAGGTCGGCGCACCACTAGTCAGGGATCAGCTGATCGATGAATGACAAATCTGATGACTCTACACTCGGTACGGGAAGCGGGCGATTCACCACCGAACACGAAACCCTCACCGAACGAAGATGCGCGGACGACTGACTGCCGCTGCCGTCACGGTGGGGTGTAGCTGTGCGCTGATTCTCCACGGCTTCCCCACTTTCAACCCCATTCTCAATCCCTCCTTGTCGCGCCACTCGACGGCAAGCTCTTTCCTTCCGCCCCTTCCCGAACTCTCTCTTTCTCTTTCTCCTTTCCTCGTGCTACCTATCCCCTATCGGCCTTCCTCTGTTTTCCTTCACCCTTTTGCACCCGTCTTTCATCCTCATTCTTCCTCTTGTTCATCACGTTGCCGTCTTCTTACCGTCCTCTTCCGACATTTCTTCGTTACTTGGCACTTTTTCCAGCGACCCCTTTCTATCTCTCTTCCTTTTGCGTTTGTTAACCGTGTTCGTTAATTTATCTTTGTTCGTATTTCTCTGCTGCTCTTTCTTCTTTCTTGTCTTCCTTGCCTTTTTTTAACTGCAGTTCGAACTTCCTTTGACCATTGACCTTTGCACATCAGCTTCTTCAAACGATCCTTTTGTTACTCTATTTGTTTCTCGATTCTTTGTGTCATTTTATCCTTCCCAGAAAACCAATTTCCCCTACAGGTTTTTTTGGTTACAGACTTCTCTCCCCGAGCCCTCTAACTCCTCCCATATTCCTAATACATCTTCTTATTCGCGTTTATTATTCCTCTTCCGTATTTCTTCAAGAATTCCACTTCCTTTCCATTCTTCCTTCCGTCTTGTAGCGTCGTTGCAATCTTTTCCATTCCTACTTTTCTTACCGATCTCCTCCATCCAACCAAATGCCAGCCTTGTCCCACCAAACAGGATCGCCTCTCTCTACTCTCTTTAAGCTACCCCTCGTCTTTGTTTCCCCGACACGTTTCCCATCTCTCTTCCACTTTCCACCCCCGATACGACTCCCGCTGGTTTCCTCCTTTTCTCACCCAACCAACGTTCTATCCCATTTTCTCCGCCTTCCTTGTTCAATGCCGACAAAGACGCAGGTACCAACCCGTTCGTCGACGAAGTTTGACTGTACGAACGAAACGAAGACGGAAAAACACGAAAGAAGACGTTGGAACGAGTATAATCGAGCTACGGATAAAGCGAAAGCGAGAAGGATAGAAAAAGCGGCGTGCAAATAAACCAGCAGTGGAAAGAAGACAGAGGACGCGCCCGAGGGTGGAAGAACACCGGCGATTTATTGGATCCAAGAGACCAACGATCACCTATATGCCCAGAGAAAAGTTCGGTAGAATTCAAGACGAGATACTTCGGTCGTTGGCTGTCTTGGTAAAAAGAAGAGCACAAGAGAGTGAAAAAAGAGTCGGAAGTGTGAGCCCTACGGTAAAAGGAAAAAGCACAATGAAAGATCAACTCCTCCGGTTTGCCGAGGCTGATTCGAACTCGTTTTCGAGGGATCGATGTCACTCTTGAGTCGCTTCTTCTGTCGGGAAAAGCATCTTTGAAGATCGTTGGTAGAAGTTTGATTAGCCTATTGCAAACGTTTATGTATTTGTAAGCAATTTTTAAATCCAAAAACGTAGAATGTATTTTACAAATATATACAATACAAAAATATATAAAATATATAAAATATAACACGTGGTACAATATTTAGCGAGCGAAGAAAATTTCTACTTGAGTTCCATTTCTTTAGCTGTCTTTATAGAAATATATATTCGAACTTAGTTTATTGACGAGCATGTCGACTTCTGTTTCTTGCAAGCGAGTCAAATAATTTTCAGAAATGTTAGTCAACTCTACTCTGCTAATATATTTTTTGTGTATTTATTATTTTTGAAGTGGTTACTACTTCTAAGAAAACTCTACATCTGGTCTTTTTAGTTTTCTCAAGCACTGAAGCCATCGACAGCGCGTAGACAAAAGACTGCGACGAAGTCAGGCCATAAACAGTAGACAGGCAACGTTGGCTTCGGGGTTTTCAGTTATTGGGTAACACAGCTAGCGTGCGGATCTGGACCAGCTCAAATTGTATTCTTACTTATTACACTTCTATTTAAATATATTTTCTGCCTTACAATTTATCCACGTGTTTTCTCTGTTTACACATCGAATAACCTCCACAATTACAATATTATAGACTAATTTCTTTACAGAAATTGATTTATTATAGAGAGCTGATACAAACCAGCATCGTTACTTTTCGGTATTTTTTCATTCGTAAAGTTCGTCAGTGTAATTCTTGAACAGTTTATTTATTATATCAGATTCAAACCTGCTATATGAAAATACAGTCGTCGGAAGTGGAACTATCGCACAAACCAGAGAAAGGAATGCAGAAGAAAATGTCCAAGGAATACAGAATTTCCTTCACGATTTCTCTGGTATTTCAAGTATCCAATACTTACATGACGCTTAAAGATGTAATCTCCGAAACTAGTATATAAAATCACAATACAATGCTGCGGGAAAATAAAAAATCGTCAGACAAACCACGGGAACGAATATAAGAGTAATATTATATCCACATCTTCGTTATACCAAAAGATAATCGAATCAAGCTGAAATCTGCTATATGGAATAACAATACGATTCTCAAACATAATACTGTCACACAAATCACGATACCACGATGTGTTTTAAAGGCGCTGTTAGATCAAACATCCGATCATCTGAAATCGACAGCTTTCTCTAAGGACTCGATACGTCGCGCGTTTACCTGGCAGTGAAGCAGCCTCTGGAACGCAACTGCCTCTCGCAGCAGCTTTCAATTTGCCCAGGAAATAATTTACGCTTTCCGGTGTGCCGGTTCCACGGAGAAATTTATCGCGAATATGCATGCGCCATTTATGAATATGAATGTGGACTAAATTATTATGCGTTGCGACGGGAAGTAAGTTCAGCGATAGGACTTTCCGCATGTCGGCTAGAAATCGGTCTTCCACTGTGGGTAAAGAAGAAGAAGAACCCCGAACATTTTACTTCCATCAACGCATTCTATACGCTCGACTAACACTTTCCTGCTCGTCCTTGAAACGCGTCTACCGCCAAGTTTCTCTCCAAGTATCTTGAAAATACCTAAGTATCTCTCTCGAGATCGATTTCTTGATCACTTGAGATGTTAGAGCGCAACCAACCAAATGTCGCAAACACACTCTAAAATCATCGGTACTTCTCTATACGTATGAAGATCACGTACATTGTAACGAACCGGTGACCGTTGCTCTGCATCGAATGCCATAACTTTGGGATCCAGTCGTGACAGGCGCGTTAGCAATGATTTAGCGTGCACGGCAGAGAAGCATGGTCGACCACCGTGACGCGCACCGGAAGGAATATCCAGTCGGAAATATCCGACGAACTTGGATATACTGGATAGACTCGGAGAACAGAGTGGTGGCTCCAAACCGTAGTTTCTGCGTCGATTGGATGGAGAAACGTGTGGCGGGGGTGCTACACGGCTGGCAATCTCGTTCGGAGGCCGTTTAATAAACGAAATAAAGCGCGATTGTTCGTCAAAGACGCCGCTGGAGATGGAAAACTTTAATTCCCTTTTCTCTCTTTCTTTTTTCTGTTTCGATCACTCGCCTATGATTTAGTACAACGCGCGAAAAATGGGAATTGCCATGGCAGAGGCAAGCTTTGGAATACGAATTGCTGGCTAAACACCGCAGAAAATCTGATCGTTGCATTCTTTTATTCTAAAAACTGTTATCATCGAAACTTGTTATTTTGCTCAAAGGAATGAATTATTATATTTAATTGATTTCCTTCTTCTTCCTTCTCCATTCCAAGCTTGTGATTTTTTTGGGCCTCACGGACCTCTAACTATTCGCTTACATGTCTCGTTAATCATGCAACGTTTGCCTGTTATGCTATTCAATAGCAATTGCAGTTTGTGGTAACTTGATTTTCACGTGAATACGTCTCGCTATTGAAGCGTACTTGTGAATGGAGGAAATACGTCCTGTACGTGTTAAACGATGACGTGTAACCCGACGTGTTCGACTGTAAAATTTATTAATCGCTCGATGCAACTTGAACGAAACACTGTTCTAACTCTGTTTCTGATATCATTGATTTTGCGGTGATTGATCAACAGTTGTTACATCGGAATTTTATAACAATTTCTTTGCCGAAGCTTCCTCTTTCTTAATAAAATATACGAAAAATTCTAGTCTACTCTCTCAGAACGACCAAAGAAATAAAGGTGTGTGTACATATTTGTACGGAAGATTTGGGCTGAATAATTGCGTGGAGAATAAAAAAAATGGATCAGTGGAGGGAGGATGGGCCAACCAAGTTCAAAAATAGAGCGGTCCACTATCTTGGCCACTCATCTCGCTGGTTTCGTGTCACTGTCCTCGTAATTTATTCATCGTACACCCGTCCATCGTCTTGCTCCGGTCCATTCTATGACGTCACGTTGACCCTTAAACCTCTGACGACCGCCGGTGCCTCGGTCGATTCGAGATTCGCAATTTCCTTTCTACGCGACCAGGGAATTCACCGGAGAATTTAATACGAACCGGCATCAAAGTCCCACCGGTACACTTACATATATCGTAGAGAAAAGAAACGAACGTGTTGTTATTTAAAGCAAGGTAGAACGATCGGGATTCGTGGAAATGGAAAATTTTCCGAAATATTCTCGTCCGAGGAATTTCCAACACGCGATGTTGTATCTCTCTTTTTATACGTATCTCTTTGTTTCATCGTCTCTTCCCTCGTTTCAAATCAAATCAATTTGTCTCAGTGGCCTCGCCGGTATTCATCTCGTGTACCATGACGCGCGCCACTTTGCAATGTAAACGTCACTCGTACGTATCGATGGCGTGGAACAAACGAAGGAAAGGAACGAGAATTGCCACGACGCGACGCTGCGAATTCTCTTAATTCGTTTTCGATTCGGAGGCTGCTCTCGGCTGGCAAGATCTAATTCTATTCCAACGATCGAATCTTTTCATTTGGTTTCCCTCCGAGCTTCAACTCCGTAACTACTTTCACACCTTGGCGCAAAAAAAAAAAAAAGAAAGAGAAGAATTAAACTACATTTCATTCGTGGTTACCAATAAACTTTGTTCAAACACATTCTCAGATTTGCCGAAGAAATCAGATCTCCAAAAAAATTTGTTCAATTTTCAAACTGTTTGCTTTCCGATTTGTGGACACGCGAAAGAGATTTATATAAACTGACGATATAAAACTTTCACGATTCAAAAATTACAAAACTCGCACAAGACTGAAATTTTAAAATTCGCCACGAAAACAACACATTACGCGGGCCCATGCAGAGACCATATTCTGCATATAATTTTCGTTCGGCCGATCACCGCGTTCACGGATAAGTGGTGAACGTACCAATCAACGCCTGTGGAACATGCTCATCCGGTGACATTAGTTTGTCTGCAATTAAAGCGAAATTTCAGGGCAAAAGGGTTCGTCGCGTCCTGTTTCCGAAATGAAACGACGAACCGGGTGCGAAGGCACGGGGACACAATGGGACGTAATGAAACGGTCCTCCTGTTGTAACATATCGGTCGAGGCCAAAAGAAAAGAAATATTTTCGCTGCTTCAGTGCTTGACAAAGTATTGTTGCCATGTCTGCTATGACATGGCTGTACTCGAAGTTTTTCGAGTCGTTAGCACGGATCCAGAACAATATTGATTACCGGTGCTGGTTTGCATTTCGTTCTTGATGACATGTATTTCAATAGCTGTGACGAATGTTCGTTTTCGATGGTGTCCGTTAGAGATGGATCGCGAGATGGAAGCTTTAACTTCGAAGCAATATTGCGCGATTCCAGAAAGCTAGATTTATGACTGCGCGGCTTTGAAAAAATTTCTTTCTCGACAGGGGCGAATATCGAGAATGGTACGTTTCAAATGGAACATCATGCCGGGTCAGAAGTTTTGGTAATATCGAACTTTTCGACAGACTTCCGTGGTCTGTCAACCGACTGGACGAAATATTTCTGATCGTTTAATTTAATGTGCCGTCGCGGTACAATGCAAATTTCGTAAAGTTAGACGAGAGAGTAATGAAGTCACAAATTATATGCAAAATGACGTTAAAGTTGAGTCAACCGGAATTAGTGAGGTTCTCTTTCGCATCAACGAGATGAGTTCATCTCTCTCATTGAATGTCCTTAAAATCTTGCTTGTGCGTCTCTCCCCCCCCCTCTCTCTCTCTCTCTCTCTCTCTCTCTCTCTCTCTCTTCCTCTATCTACTGGTTGAAAATTAATTACTCACTGGTAGGACCTGCAAAAACTCGTACCGTCCATCTATAATCCTATCTTCGTGCGACGGTAATTTATTATCGACTGTCGCTGACAAACGCAGTTTTCAGGCCATATATTGTAATTATGAAAATTAATACAAGTTGCTGGCGAACGTTTCTCATTTGTCCTCGCTTAAAATCATAGTCAAAATCAAGTCCTCGCTTCGTTTCGTGTATGTTTCCGAAGGCATTTGGTTCGCCTTGTGGCAAATAGATGAGAAAGGAAAACAACAAAACTGTAGCGATTTCAATTCCAAGAAAATTATGGAAACGCGTTGGCATCGGAAAAAACATCGAGAAGGTTTCCCGTGTTCTGGTCGGATATAATAACAGAAGGAACGCGAGGGAAAACGCGATACAGATGGAATGTGATATTCGCCTGGAACGTCTGGAAGATGGTGAAAGAAAAATATAACATCCCTGTCAATATTGATTTATTAGGAGAGAGGCAGAGTGTTCAGGAACTTCAACTTTGGTCGCGAATGGCCAACGTCGCCTGAATATCGTCGAACAGTTCATGATAAACGACTATTGATACCAGAGTGATCGTTCTCTTTGAAAAATTTCTAGAATAATACCTCTCGACTTGTCCGCTACTTGAATAAAACGATCGATAATATTAATCTTACGTGATACAACGTTACTTCGAGTAAAAATACTACGCATAATATAAAATAATACACGACTAATAAATCAGAACGAACAATTTGCAATTGGTAAAGTTTTCCGAGGGATTATGTACTGCAGAGATATATCACTTGGAAAGAAACAAGTCACTGACGCGAAAACGATAAAAGAAGAACGAAAGAGAAATCGAGGCAGGAATTTCACCCGGGATACACACTGATGTCCACGTTATCGTTTCCTTAGATTGTGCAACGTGGTTTATCCTGGCCACTAGAAACCTGAACTCACACATTGACTCGCTGCATCTCGACCGGAGATGGAAGAAATCGAAGGGCACCAGGCTGTAATTTCCGGTACGTCCAGCTGAAGTTGAAAAACAAGAAAGAAGAGAGTTTACCGGGGTAACAAATTCCGGATTGTTTCGCTCTCCGTCACCCTGATTGCTCCATTATTTCTCCGGTAGTTCTGTCCTCATTGCTATCTAAGCAGGGGATCACGCTGTCGTGACAAAACTTCATGAACTATATGACGAAACCTTATCAAAGTGTCGTACCTAAAACGTATACAAACAAACAAACATATTGCATAAAATATCTTCGAATCACAGGTGATGGTCAATGTAGGGCGATTGACAGTCGTACTCGTTTCAATGCACTGAAGAATTATCGAATCCAGGTGAGTCTAAATTCGTGAAAAGCATAGAAATCAGATCGTCGAAGTCAAAACCTACCAACAGAGTACAAGAGTTATCGAACTCGTATCACCGTATCAAAGTTGACTCCAAAGCCATTTGAAAACTACCGAAGGTTGTGGAATTCGTGTCAGCAATGTTCCTCTCCTTTGAAAATGAATAAAATTCGGTAAATAAATGACATTAAAATATCTTTCGACTTTTAGAAATGCAAACTAAGCACATTAGTTGGCAATTGGAAAAAAGACCGATGGGCTTCCATCGCCATTTAATTAACCGTTTCTCCGTCAACTACTATCCGAAACTATCTATCCGAAAATCATTAAAAGCTGTTTGCGAGCCAGGTCCGGCCCGCAATTAGATTTTCGCTCGGCCTCTCGTAGGAACACATCCAACCATTCGAAACCTGTAGACGGCTGATTCTGCCGTCACGTTGCACCGGACTAATTAGCGTCGTGTGGCACCGCCTTTGATCCCTGTAAATTGATAATGGCACCGTATCACCCCTTGCCCGTTACCGACAGTGAATTCAATTCTACCTTTTTCGTCCGTTCCCGACCTCGTCCCCCTTCGTCAGCTTGCGCCCCCGTGGCCACGGCCCTGTACTCTTTTCGACGTCAGCCCCAAAGGACCCGAGCTCATACATATACTAGCTAACAGGCCAGTTTTCTATTTTCTTCGCCCTCTGCGTTCGTTCGCAAGCCTCAGCCCCGTTTTCGCGTTCAAAGCTCGTCGACACGTCGTCTCTCTCAAAGCGATTCCCTCCAAAAGAAATCGCTTCCGGCGAATCACGCTCGATCCATCCTTTTTTTCTAGCCCCTTTCTGCTGAAATTTAATTGACCCTTGCCAGTCGATAGAACGAAGAACAAAGGAGTAACATTCGGGTCGTACATTCTATTAGTTATTACCCAGATCTGATCTATGGACTCTGGAGGATAGATTAACTGTCCGGTTAGTGATCTTCGAAATTGATTCTACGTTTCTTCGGTAGGTTATCGAGAGAAGGATTTAGGTGTTCCTCTTGAACGTTAATGACTCCATAGGGGTTGATGTAATTTATTCGCAGGTCATATACTTTGCTTCTGTTTCAAAACGTTATAGCCAACTTTATTTTGAGAAGTTTCAAAGACTTATTCAACTTCGTATCTTTATTGACTTAAGATTTCTTTGGGCTGGCAAGTTCAGCGCCCGAAACTTTATTAAAAAGGATGATGTATTTACAGTGGTTCAAAGGGAAGAGATTAGAGACTTCGTCATCGTGTTAGACTTGGATAATGGAAAGGTAGGATTTACAAATTATTGTTACTTAAATTCCGTAATTAATATAAAAAAAGGTAGACATTATAGTATGAAGTCCTTGTCTGCCCTTCTCTACACACTTTCCTTTCTTTACTTTGCTTTCTATTCTATATCATTCCTTTTTCTCCTTGCTTCTACAGCCTTTGCATCCCCTTTTTCATTTCCTCTTTTCATTCCACCTTCCTCGAATCTTTCGACCTTCCATTATCTTCTAACCTTTCTCATCTCCAGTTTGAAGCGATGAACACATAATGTATATGTATAGCAGCTAATCTTCGTCCGCAAACTTTACGTATCTATGTAAAAATATTTGCAAAAAGATTTTACATATGTATATTTGCCACATGAATCATGACCTTCGCAAGGTTAAATCAAACCAATGTGGAAGTTGAGGCGGAAAATAGAAGTACAAAAGCTAAGCTTGAAGTCTAATAAAACCCAGCCCTGGCAACATCTGGCTCGCGCCTCCCCGAAAATAAAACAGTGACGGATGCTTCCCCCATCTTCTGTCGGTGCATTTCATATGCGCCCGGAAACCTCGTTTCTTCTCACGCTTTCTGCTAGCGTCTCTTTCTTTTTCAACCACTTCTGACGCAGCACTGCGGGTCACTGCAAAATAAAGGGAATAAGAGGAAAAGGGGCACGAAGAAATGAATTCTTACCACATCCCTACCGAGAACACTTGCTCGACGAGTCCCTCCTTGTTATTACTTCTTTGATCTGAAGACGGTGAATCGAGCTCTGCCATCAGAAGGACACTTAAAATAAATTTATCCGGAACACCGCCACCAGCACAGTCTCGATCTTTTTGTGCGGACCTTCCATCTGGCTGAACGAGCAGCGATCGTTTCGATTCAATTGCACCTGAAAGTGAAAATTTCTGTTTAGTAGTGCTCAAAATACCCCATACAACTGTTTATATTATTTTTCATTCGATTCCAAATACAATATCACGTCATCGTTCTTAATAAATCTATTCGTCTCTCCTCGATTCTATTCTTAAACGGAGTTAAAGGAGAAGCAAAGCTGAACCCAGTTTGCACTCATGAACGCTACGAGCATTGTTACAGGGGCATGACTCTTTCAGGCAGCGATACAAGTTTAACTGACAGTGTTTCGCACTGCGTAAAACGCCGAATACAGCTCTCGGGACGGCTCAACTTCCAACTTTCCATCGGGACAAAGTTCCAAGAAGGGCGTCCCTTCTCAACCGCGAAAACTTGCAACTAATTCCCTCCAGGGTGTGTCACCTATACGCGACGAGTAACAGACTGGTGTTGGTATTTTTACATTCCTGAACTATTCAATTTCTACGATACAATCTCTTTTTCAGTGTTCTCCATTTCCTCGAATCGCCAATGATACCAACAAATTGTATCAAGTTGTCCATAGCGATGATTAAAACGAAAAGAGTGGTACAATGGACTTTGCACTGTCGGTCAATGCGAAACGAAACCGTCTGTCGTTACTAGAGCGTGACTACTAGGGTGTCGGCAGAATTAAAAGAACAAACAGAAAGAGAGGAAGAAAGAAGAAGCAACTGGAGATACAGAGCGCAAGAAAAAATGAGTGTCACGACGATGCAGCCTGCTCGTTCCTATTTTTCATTCTCTATGCTCTCGATCAGACTATGCCAGAAGAAAAGAGAAACAAAGACCAAGGTGGTGCTCGTCGAATCACTGAAACGTCTCGCGCGTTTGTTTGATTTCATTCGGAACCAATTGATTTGTTTGCGTCCATTTCCACCCGGGCAACGTTATTTCCACCTATCGAATGTGAAACGCGAAGCGTTCCGTTGAATCGTTCGGAAAACTGAACGCGCTCGTGAGATAAATTCCGACCGTTTACGCCGAGTCTCCACGGTCTCCCCGGACGTTTCCAGGCGAGACGAACTTTACGGTTCACGATCGACGAGGTATCCGACACTGCGGTAGTCGCTTGTTTCGAAAACTTAATTTTCTAACGGTGTATTTACTGTAACCGATTGGAAACGAAAACACAGCTATCGGCTGCGGACGCAAATTTAGAAACAATGGAATATTTTAAGAAATATCTTTATCACAAAGGACGATAATAATGTATTGGGAAATTGTAATAAAACGAATTGATTACTTTGCTTCGTAATTGAAACTGGCGGCGACCACATTAATCAACTTCATAAATTGAAATGCGGAAAAGAGCGATAATGTCGCAAGAATTAGTTTTTTAAAACTTATCTTGAATTTACAACTTTCGAAAACGAAGTAATTTGTTCTAGTTTAACGCTAATTATGTGGACAAATGAAACGATGTAGTTGATCTCAGTTTTCCTTCTGAGAGATTGAAAACTATCCTACGATGAATACTTATGGGAAGCATTGCTATCATACTATGTACAATATGTATTATACATCAACAATGCAAATAAATAACAATCTATAATTATGTCTCTATCTCGATAATTAACTTCTATTTTCGATAATATAATTAACTTATATTTGTATTTAATAATCGTAAAAACCAAAAATCTGTAATTCGACATTTTCCATTTTGCTTGTCTCGTTCTATAAATCTTCGACCTGAGAAATGCCAATTTTCTCGCGAACAACAGAACAGAATTTAGCATATTTCTTATTTACCAATTCGATGCACTACTACGCCGCGAATAATATTAAACATGGTTGCAAAACCTTCCTCAAGGGGATGAGGCACGCACTTAGAACCACACATTAGGGGTGAAAAGCAGCTCGAGGCTTTACTCCCCCACCCCTTATGCTGAACGTCGCGTCGACCGGAGAACCTTTACCTATGAAGCAGATGGAAGGAATGCTCGAAAGCAAAGCGCGAAAGCAAATCTCTACAAACGATAGATGCATTTGCAGAACGACGTAGTTGCAGCCTTCGAGGGATTAAATGGCGGCACGAACAAACTCATGGAAATTCACACGTGGAAGCTTAATTTTCGGCAAGATGGTAGAATTCACTATGGTGATTACCGTAGAATTCATACGGAATATGTGATAAGGAACTGGTAGAACTGTCAATATAGAGATTGAATAATGAAATGAAGCTATTCGAGGGGAATCGTGTACAGTAATAATGTTACATAATGTTACACAAAGTTTCCTCCAAAGCATCTTTAAATCGCTATACCGTAGTATATCAACAAGAGAAAATATTTTACTCCAGGATTGACTACATAAGAATTTATTGATGTAGTCAGTTCGACCATATTTTGTAAAATGATATTTTCTACCTCTATTACTAATCTTTGTTCCTCGAAGGATATTCGTTGGTAATTTATGATGATGAAAGTTATTTCAAGTTATTTCGAAACCCAGAAGATAATTCCAAAAGGAACTGTTTCAAAAATATACCAGCTCCGATCCCGAGTAGCCGCTAAATAGAAACAGAGTTGATGTAATTTGCATATACTGAGTCATATAAAATGATCAGTAATATTTTTTAAAAAAAGGAGAAATATACCTATTATTTACCCATTTAAATGAATTATTTATTAATTCAATGTATGTCCGCATAATAAATGTATTCTGGTGAAACGAAACGATCAAGGAAAGGGCTGACGAAGGAGTTATAGTATGAAGCTTCATTTATATCAGCTATAAAACATTTTATTGCTTAATTAATCGGTTATTCTCTGGCATAAATCACCGTAAAAATCAAATATCGCTAAAAACTATCTAAGTCACAGTAGAATTAATTGCATTGTCACAGATAGCACCACAAAAACGGTCGGAACGGTAATATATTAAATGGCATTAAAGATAAAATGCATGATCTTCCAAATCACTTTTTGCAACCATGCCCATACGCAATTACGTTTCTTTTTTTCTTATACTAGTAAGTAAAATCGTAGTTCATTTTCTTTCCTCCTCCGCCTCTCTCTCTCTCTCTCTCTCTCTTTCTCTTAAGATTGCAAGGAAGGAAAGTAAATAAACGATAAAAATTAAGTATCGTGAAAGTATTCGCTCGCAAGAGATCCATTGCACGCGTGGTTATTGGCCAATTAAAATTAACATTTCTTTTTCAGTCTCATAACAACGTAATAGTCAATACGATTGCTATTATCACGAAAATTAACTTCGCAAAAACAATTCACCGTATTCCGTTCTTAATTAATAATTGATCCCATAATGGTATTGATTGTCAGCAAGACCTGGCATGAGGTTCCTCAGTCTTTCTTAGAAGCAACCTTTTATTATATGCACTCATTCCTCAGCTTCGATCGTAAGATCTTCCCGCTCGCATTCTTCGGTATCTCATTTATGAAGGTAACTCCTCCTGAAATTATTACAAATTCACGTTCGATTACCTTACATTATCGATCAGGTAAATAAGAACTACAATATTAAATGAAATTTGTATCGTAAAAAAAACAATCAAAAACAGATAGATTAATATAATATATATAAAGATGATAGATTAATAGAATATATATAAAAAATTTTACGATACTATTTAACTATTTTAAAGAACTTACTTTATGTACTGGAAAATTTACATAATGTAACAGGAAAAAGATAGATGTATTCATTGGTACGTTAATCGTTTTTATATACAGAACATGACATCATAGATTACATTCGCATTAAACGTAAACTGAAAAACTTTACCTCGCAGCTGTTTGTATTCTGACACTTTGCTTTTAATGAAATCTTTAATGTCATCCTCAGTCACTTTTGACCCTTTCGTCGTCACTACGAAAGCTTTCGGTATCTCACCGCATCTTTCGTCCGGCACACCGATCACAGCTGCTTCCTGGATGTCTGGATGCGATCTTAATACAGCTTCCATTTCAGCTGGTGGTACCTGACGCAAAATTTTAAATCGATAAAGAAATGAGATTTGAAAGATAAACAAATTGGTGTTTTTTATGAAGAAATAAACGCTTAAGAACATACTAATAGAAGAATGTACTAATAAAGTTTGTATCGTACAGAAAACATGCGACGCGACGTATGACTCAATACTTTGACCCTGGGAGATCGAAAGAATTAGTAAAATGCAATACGCTTTACATAACTATAAAAACGTAACTGGTCATACATCAATGTTTAATTGGAAAATTCCTACGAATATTTTTATAGAATACCTATTAATAAGAATATATATATATATATTACAATTTATAATTACTGCATTTATCGCTGCATATTATAATTAATACTATGTAATTATATCGAAAAATGCAGTTATTCGATTATCAAAATTACATAGGCGACAAAGTAAAAGTTCTGTAATACAACCAACTTAATATTGTTTACGAGTTCCATACATTTTATACACAAAAGTGTGTTTGATAGTACATATGAATAATGATAAATGGTAGTACTCGGATTTTTCGACACAGTCACAGAATTGAGTGAAATAAAAATTAAGTCATGTTAGCGTTACCATAGTCATATATCTTTTCTTATCTACATGAAGAATGATTGATATGTATGAGTATGGGATGAGTGGAAAATAAATTTAATTGAAGCTTTTTGCGAATATCTCGGAAACTAGTGACATGGATAGGGAAAAGTTGTTCAGAATGATGATCTCGATAACATATTTCAAACTTATTAGAATAGGATTACCACGTAAGGAAGACTGATATATTATCTACTAATTCTATGAATGGAGGTGTCATTCACCTGAAATCCTTTAACTTTGATTAACTCCTTCATTCTATCCGTGATAAAGAAATTGGAGTCTTTGTCATAGTAAGCAATGTCCCCGGTTTTCAGCCAGCCATTCTCGACTATCATTTCGTTCGTGGCACTTTCATTGTTTAAGTAACCTTTCATAACGTGAGGCCCCCTGACCCATATTTCACCGACTTGACCTTGTTCAGAAATATCTTCATTCGTACTTGGATCGACTAGTCGTACCTCGCAACCAACAATGTTTCTTCCGACACTTCCTGGTTTCGAATCACCTACATCCAAGGTAACAACTGGCGAGGTCTCCGTCAATCCATATCCTTGTTGAAAGAAATTAAGCAAATGATAAATATTTTTTAGATTTTGTCAAAAGAAGTTCAACTTTAATGAAGCACGAAAGATTGGAGAATAGAAATTTTAGGAATAGAGTTAAAATCTTACCTTGACAGAGTTTCAACTGATCAGGGCTTAACTGATACTTTTGATAGAAATTTTCTACATCCGTCTGTGATAACGGAGCCGCACCACTGATAAAGTGATGCATGCTTTCGTAAACCTGTTTCTTTATATATGTACAAGCGTTCAAGAACAGAAGTATCGGTGGGACTATGTAAAGACCCGTCACCTGTGAAATAAAGTACTCTTGAAAACATTCCTGAAACATATCCTGCTAAATAAAAGATATACTCCAACAGAATTCTCACCTTGTGTTTCATTAAAACACTAATAAATAGTTCCGGCGTGAACTTGGGAACAGTTATTAATTTTGCACCGGAAGCGATACGCGGTAACACCATGCCGTTTAACCCGAAAATATGGAAGAAAGGTAATATTAAAGGTAATACTTCTTGGAAGTCGGCTGCAAAAATAATTAACCTCGTCAATGATGCTCGATATTAAACGAACGAATAAGTTTACGATACTAAGATGATAAGTAATAATAAACGATAATAAACGATGCTTACCCGTTGTAGTTTGCCACATTTTTTCTTCGCACGTCTGTTCCACCATTTGCATGTTACTGACTAAATTATTATGCGTCAACATCACCCCTTTTGGTAAGCCTGTCGTTCCACTGGAGAATGGTAAAACAGCCAAATCGTTTGGAGACATTTGGTAACTGGTTATAGGCGGTAACGTTTTGCCACGTGCAATGAGATCCTATAAAAGTTTCGTTATCTTGAGCCAATGTTCAACTCGTACCGATTATACCAAATGGTTTCACGCCTACGAATTCGAATTCAATCAATTTATCCGAGGTGCTCGACACTATGATCAATTTTAGTTCTCACCTTAAACGGCACGGTACCATCGGGAATAGGTCCGCTACCATCCTCGATAACCACCAAGTGTCCTCCAGATGCGAGGATATCTCTCGAAGCTTGGAGTACGATCGGTGCAATTTCTGCCACTGTAATGACCGCCTTCGCGTTGGCAATCTTCAGTTGCCTCTTTATTTCATCTGTTTAGTAATAGAAAATAATTGGCAATGATTTGCAGAAACAGAACAGGAACAGAATTGCTAATGAAATTATGTTGATTAATTCTTTTTTTTCACTTATCGAATAATTTAATATGCAAATACATTTTACTGCATATGCATACTTATTTAAATATACTAGCGCAAATGTATATTAAGTAGTTAACTTATTGCCGAATCAGTAATGGATTCAACTCACCAGACGTATAGGTAGGATTCACTGTAGTAACAATAAGATCGGCTTCTAGGATACCGATAGTACCTAAAATCGCTTCCGGATAATTGGGCGATATCAAAGCCACTACGTCGCCCTTTCTCAAACCCATATTTATCAAACTTCTTCCGATATAATTAGTCGCATCCTTCGCTTCGCTGTACGTATACTTCCTTCCGGTCACCGAGCATTCCTAATATAGTAACATCGATTGCATTAGAGTCATCGAATTAGCATAGAAAATTACTATTTGCGTCATTTTGGAATATGTAGCTACTAAAAATTATCTTAATCAGCAACTGTTGTAGCTATGTTGTAACAATTAAAAATCGTTTGATTTAACTTGATTTCTATGATCATACTCGTATTACGTATTTGCATACAATATTAGTAATCTTAAAATTTATTCGTATGCAACGAACGTAAGAATGTAAGCGCGCACAAGCTACGCTCTTTAAGAGTTACTCGTGCTTATCGCATTTAATTATTATCATCGCTCCCACCGACGACTGTTGTGACTTATAACAGTAACAAAGAAATTGTTCCATCCTTTCACAACTGCTCTAATAAAGAGGGGAAAAAAAGAAATTGTAATAATTTGTTTATAACATTACCAGCGCAATATTGTTAGCGAATTTCGTAGCATTTTTCCAGATGTATTCCTGAACAAGCATCTCGGAGGGCGTGAACTCGCCGAACGGCGACAAGAAAATCTTTTTTCCATTTTCATCCTCCATGATCTTCTGTCGCGCCTGTGTAGAAGTGTGTCTCGCGAACTGGTTTGCAACTTTCGTCCCGCTTTCCGATATCTGGCTTAGTCTTCGAGTGCAACGAAAAATTTGCCTGACTCCCGTCATTATTTCCACGCAATATTTTATCCTAATCTTCCAATAATTTATTAATAGTTCAATAGTAACACTTTAACGAACTCTTAGCAGTTTATGGGATCACGTCGAACGGGTACGCTCTGGAAAAGAGATAAAAACGATGACAGTTGAATCGTATAAAAATGATTTTTTAGCTATGGGAATAACGTGTGCCGAGTAAGGCACACGCGATTTAATGTGGGTCAACTGATTTGACGCTAAGAGGAACGAAGACGCAGAACGTTGAGAGCAGAAATACATACAACAACAATATACATCGCGTAAACATCTAGATCGAGATCTTACAATTATACGAAACGATTACAGAAGTTAATAAAATTTTAATCCCGAACGAACAACATAATCTTTTCCTGGTAATCCATTTGTTCATGATCATCAAGCTTCTTCCAGGAAGTCCTTAGAGGTGTGAGATGTCAACAATAATGTATAAATAATTGTGCCAATTTGTTGATTGCATTACCATATACCGATAGAACAAGTTACACTGCGACGAACAGACCGAATGGTAATGTCTGTAAGAATGTCTGTGGAATAACAAACGGGCTACGTTTATCAGTAGATTGAATTGTTTGCGCCGGATCAAAAGAATCTGAATCAATAGAACGACAAACTGCCAGTGAAGAATAAGTAGAAGATCAAAGTACAACATGGTTATCGACATTAACACACCTCGTCTAGATGTTATCTTATTCTCAGCCATACGTAAATATAGCGGCTTCTTCGTATATTATCGCGGTAAGTCGAGGAACAGTCTACCAAATGACTTGCAGTTGTCGACTATGACTCTGCTTCATTCAACGTTGTCTTACATAATAAATTGCTACCATCGAAGAAAGCTATTATTTATGAATTTTGTATGTCACAGTATTAAACCAGATATTAATGAGCGCTCAATTTGTTCGTAAACAAGCTCTCGGAGAATCAAAGATGTTATCATTGGTATCGTATCATATATCGCATCAGCTGAAACAGATTGTGTAATAAATCGATGTTAAATATTTCGATCGAGAGACCATTGAACTTTCTGAAAAGTACGAATAATCCTGCGCCGTCTGAAGCTTCTACACCTACGCATTTGGAACGCCAGATGGTGCTTTGGCCTCGAATAACATTTTGCGATAGCTTCCTGAGGATGAACGTTCGTTCGTTAGGCATTGGCGGCGACTCAGACAGACAGAGATTTAGTTTTCGCTGTTTCACGTTTACTATTCGTTACGAGCAATAGCAAACTTACGATATCACGATGTTGAGCCTCTTATAAACCCACGAAACGTTGCCTTCGCGACGAATGCAAGTACGCGATAAACATCTGTTTATGTCAAATACATTCGAAACACTTGATCGACCGTAAATCAAAATTATTCGAAAATAGGTACTGTCTAACTTTCGATCTATGATCTCGACGCAGAACTAAGCGTGTTTATAATTTCCATCGATTGATCGATTTTTACTCGGCTGACCTGTTGCATAGGAAAATCAAATTTCTGATTTTATTTACTTTTATGCAAATAAAATTGCAAACCGGTTTTGATATAGTGAATATCTGTTGTTTCGATATTGATGGCGATCGATTAAGAAAGGGACGATCCAGCGTCGATAAAATACACTTGTCAAATAGAGAAAAACGTAGGAAAACGTGCAAACCTTGATGATCTTGAATACACGGTGCAAATGTTAGTGCGTAGCCGTAGGACTCGAGTCGTTGTTTTCCACTTAGACGTGATGTACTTGAGAAAGTCGCAATACCACGAACCGACGAACGACACAGAACTGGCGAAGCTTACTCAACTAACTGACTTTCACTGACAGACTACGAGTTTCTGTTGCAAACCATTTAACTTCTGCCCGCCTGTAGATACGCCATTCCCCCACCCAACACTCTAGCAGAGGAGGCGTGTACAGGGATGGTTATTTGTATGCGAAAACTATAATGACGCTTTCACGAACGACTGTATTTTCGGTACACTCTGCTCGATTGTAAGTAATTGATTCTGTCATTATGATAATATCCACAACGCGGATACGTGTGTTCACGAACATCGATTAATGTTCTTCCCGCTTTAGACGATGATTTAAATGCAATAACATTTGGTCGATTAGTTCGAGACAGGCCTACTATTTATTGTTGGACTGATAAATAAATATCAGGTTCCTCTTATCGTTCTGACAATTATACCCTAGCTATATTCTTATGAATATTCACGTTAGATTGAAAATATTTATGTTAAGACATATAAAATAGTAGAAATATATCCACATCATACTCGTGGATATATAAATTACTCAGAGTGTTTATTACAATATTCATGTATTTTATGTATTTCATGTATTAGACTGTATTTCTTAAACTACATCCCTTGCGTCTACAGAAAACATGAATTTACTTTGAGACATGGAGCCTGCATATATTGTATACAATACTTGTTACACTTTGGTCAGTGTTACATAATCAAAACGAACTGATCTTACCATTCGCATTATATAACTACACTCCTGTGGAATATAAAGGAGCTAAACATCGTGGTATGGCGCTGTACGAAATTGTCAAGGGAAGAATAAGAAGAAAATTCACGTCGGTATTTCCGACGGTTTGAACGATACAGAGACCAACTTGGATTTTGTATCTAAAAACGTCTCCCCTCTTGCCATCTGGTGACGGGATTCCGACCTTTTAGCGCTTTATCGTTCGTTGACAAAACGAACACCCTATAGGTGATCCTTAGGCAAATAAGCTTGATACATTTATTTATGAATATAAGACAAAGCAATTTGATTGCTAATTCAACAGCATCTAAACGTCGATGACCTGGTAATGTTACGTTAATCGATGAGAATCACATTTTTTCATTGTTTCAACGTCGTCTGTATTTAACTCCAACTATTGCACCCGGCACATTGTCGAGGGGTCGATGCGTCGGCGCGTCGTCATCGACGCCGACTCCAACGTTACGTCCAGGTCCGTACGACAAGTGTTGTGAAACACGTGTCAAGAAATGTGAAATATCATTCATAATTATATCTACTGTATCTACATGTCAAATTCTTAATCGCAAGTCATTTCACCTATAAGCACATCAACTAACGTTACAATGCACGAATATGTCATTTAAAAGCGAAAGCAAACTACTCTAAAATCTTCGTTACTCCAGGCACTCACGAAGGTCTACTTACATAAAACGAATAAGCTATTCGAATATATGTCTTGATAAAATATTTGACCGCGAAATAAATTCATTTGGTTAGCGGTGAGTTAACTAGTCAAACAATTAAGCGCCCCACGAGAGTTCATCCCTGTTCGCAAAGGCAACGACGCCATGTCGACGTTCACCCCTATAGCATGGCCTCGTTGCAACCCCCGTTACGTCCCCAGTTGACCGTGAACCGCGACGAGCAAGTATATTGAGAAACGGGATATTCGTGTTATTCGTCGCAACGCTAGATCATCGTCGAGCACCAGGTCACTGTCGCTAAGCGAGTCTGTGCTATGAATGAAGACCCAACCTTTTCATTTCGAGGTAATTATAAAAAGAATCGGCCTAACTGACGTGTTTGTATCGACAGACGGAATGGTCATCGTCTATCCGTCACGTCAGCAAGATTGCGTCATTACAAATCAATTTTTTCCACTTTTCGTGTCGTAGCTTTTGAGATCGTATAGTCGCGGGTGATCGGTTCTTATCGAGATAGCGTCGTACGGAACGGAGAAATGATAACTAATGAGATCAGAGTGCGTGAAAATTTTTCCTTCCATGCAGTTTGTACAGCTAACGGTCGCTTTACACGATCGTATAAATATTCCATGAGAAACACGAGCAGAAAGACGTCACGAATATAGACTAATAGATAGTACAGTATTGAAAAAATTACGGCACTATGGACGTGCTGTTGTCGAGTACTACTTAGTAAACTTTAGTAAACCTCCGAATAAACGAACGACAATAATTTACGACGACGTTGTTCATTCGAACGCAAGGAGAAAGAATGAATAAGTGAAGGAATAAGTGTGTATTTTGCGTTTCGCAGGTCTTGGTAGTGTTACTCTTATCCGTAATCCCCTGGCCAGGACCCAGCGTGTTTAAAATATCATGCCCCCGCGATCGGGCGTCCGTGGTGAGGAGGATAGTTCAGAAGGTAAAGAAAATTTGCAAAATGTCCATTTGTAGTAACTTTGTCGCCGTGGAAAATCTTTCAACTTTCTCGAGGTTTCAGAGATGGATGCCAATTCTGAAGAGACATCAAGTAGAGCTGCCTCTGGAGTGCCCGTTCCACGAAAGTCGAGATATTTTTCGACCACAGCAAAAGGCGAAACACCAACACAGACCGTCACAATGGACCTGCGGTCTGTGTGGCAAATCCTTCTACGCAGAGAAACACTTGGATGCCCACTTCGATAACAGACACAAAAGCAATGTTAACACGGTACGTTTTCCATCTTTCGATTCGCTCGAGTAAATATAATTTGTTCGAGATATAGAGTGTAGAATTGGAGATGTCACGAGTCGTTTAGAAAGCCTCGTTTCTTTCAAAATTGCCATTCCGTTAGAATAATTGCCATAATTGTAATTATAAATATATACTCTTATAACGGGATAATAAAGGAGGGATATGCTTCTAGAGAAAAACATCGTGTAAACTTCATCGATTTTATGAGACACCTCCCATTTTCCACCTGGCACAGAAAATCTATCGACACTCCTTCGCAACGCACACAAATAACTTCAAATACGGTAAGACCAGTTGCCAAGTGTGTCAATTATAAATGAAACTGTTGGAGGCTAGGCGGAAGACGCGGTGTGCCTCGCGGATTACTGCGACATCATGAGATGCGACGTGCTTGGAAACCGTGATTTCGAAAATTCCCTGGTGGACGACGAGACTGGCCACCACAGCACGGATATACAAGTCTGGAAAGAGAACACGGAGCAACGTCACACATCTGTGATGCCTTGTGAGTCGCGAGGCAGTTTCTCGGGGACGTATCCGGTGGAGAAAGCCTGCACTATTCCTGGTGGTGGAGCTGTCACCAACATTCAGCAATATTGTCATCGAGAGGACAGCGGGGCTTTAGAGAATCATCGTTTGCCAGGAACTGCATACCACGTCGAAATCGCTGGTCCGGATAACAGGAGTAACGCCTGCGACAACGGCGAAGAGGACGAAGACGAAGAAGACGAGGACGATGAAGAGAATCTCGTGGAAGCGGCGTTGCCAGCCGTCGACAAGAAAAGACGTAAGGGGTTGCACCTGAGGAAGTTGAAGGCCAACTGCAAGCCGGAGGAGCTGCAGAAGCTGAAGTTGCAATGCGAAGTTAGTTGACTTCGTGGGAAGATTGTAGAAAATTTTTTAAATGAAGGGTCTGATTTATCTCTTGGAAATCATCTCGATGAAACCTCGATAAGATCTAGGAATAGTCGAACGATACGAATAAGTGGACGACTTCCTTGGTTCTATAAGACAATATCTGCTCGTGAGAGAAATAGTATATCTTTCATTGCCATATGAATTCACGAACGGCCGATTTCTCTGTCCTCTATGCAACTCGAAGATTACAGATCGGTGTTTGAGTATGTAAGATTATCGTTCTAGTGACTGTTGTATTGTCCTTGGAAGCTTTAGGCATTACAAAACGCTTTGGCATTACTTAAGTATTGTTTCGAATAATCTCGTAAATATAGATACCTTTCTTCCTTGTAGCGCATTTGAGAGAGGATTAATCACTTCCTGGCCTCATTTGTCGTTCCATTTGTCTTAAAATGACTAATCACTATTTTACTTGAGTCACGTAAACTTTCCAAATCCGAAGAAGTATCACGAGTATCATGAGTATTAACGCAATCTTCCGTATAATACGTAGACTAAAAGCACGGTTAATGAGGAAATAAAAAGTGTAGTAACGAATTATGGCATAGGATGAAATAACAAGCACGTATCATAAATATCGTATTCTTTTATGTCACGAATATTATTATTATTTGAATGATGTTAACAGGTACTGATCCGCGATTGCATCGCTGGACTCTTGACGAATCTTTCGGTACGAGATTTCCAGGAAATGGAAGGTATGCCGTTCGATCAATTTGTTAGACGTCTTATCGACAAATTGGATTTCCAATTTTTATCATTCTCCTTCTTTCTAGGTGAGTTGAATCGCGCGATATGCTGGTACCTTAGCTGCGACAGGTATTGGGAAGACACGAAAAAACAACAGAGGCACACACCTTGGTACCTGTTAAGCATTTTTCTGCTCGTTCTGTCTTTGTCCATTTACGCGTGCTACTACATTATTTGGGTGCTGTTCAAGTACGTACGTTGAAACATATTTACACATAACAATATCGCCCCGCGATTTATCACCGTTCGCGTGTGTATAAAAACAGCGATAAGAGAATTTATCAGCACGACGACTGTCGTCACATATGCAGCTAGGCAGATCTAATTAAAGATTCAACACGATACAAATATGTCAAATGTTTACAACAATGATAAGTCACATACTCTTTTCGTAACTTTGTTTGAAATCGTTCCAAAATTCGATATTAAAAATTACACATATGTATATCTACGTAGAATTAAACTTAAGATATTAACGAACGGCTTGGATAAAAGTGCAAATATAAATCTTTCTTTTTATGCACGTAAATGTTTAGACGTTCGAAGATTTACATTGTGTTTACACCGAAGAACCTGATAGTATAGAAAAAATAACATCCGAAATCATTTTTACAATTCAAACACACGAAGGCGTCATTAATCCCATAAATTCTACTTAAGATACCAGATATCAATATTCCCACTCGAAACGTATTATATATTTTTAACCAAAGATATCATTCATCTTATCGAAATGTAGTACATACATTTTATTTATCCTCGTCAATTACCATGATTCATCACCAAAACACCAATCTTTCAGTTCAGCAGAAGAAGACAGGTTGGATGGAACGGGAAGCTTAGATGGAGATCTAACGGCTACGTCCTCGTTACACGATCAGAGTGGTCCTGGCGACAGTAGAACCAGTGGCAGAAGAAAAGGTGAGCCAGGGGACGATAACCTGCCTTCGAACGAAGAAATGCCCGATCATTATATATACGTAACCTATCCACCCGAGCTAAAGCAGCGATTACTGGACAGGTAAATAAGATGAGAAAATATGAAACAAGTATGGGACATTGGTATCGAAATCGTACAGTGATCTTCCTGGTTGCAGCTGCTACAATAGAACCACTCGACTATAAAGTCAAAGAGGTAGGAGAAGGGTGGACAAAGATTCGTTCGGAAGTACGAGAACAGCTCGCTCGGTATCACGAGTCGGTCCCACGGCAAAACACCTTCTTCCTTATTTTTTCCCCCCTCTCTTAATCTTCGTGTTTTGTATACCAACCGTGAGAATAAATTGCAAGACGTACACGAGAAAAGAATTTGTTGTCAATACCTCTGTTCGCGTTATTTATATTTCGTTTTACTAAACTATCAACGTATGCCAAAGCTTTATACTTAAGATAATATTTTATCGAATCGTAATTTATATAATTTGTTTCTTCAAGTGCATTACACAAAGAGAACATACTTCTCTGTTTAAAAAATTCGTTGAATGATATTTTTATTGTTATCTCAGCAACGCTGCGGCGATCTGGTCGGCCGAGGAATGCAGTTTATAGTTTTATCTATAAACAGTTTCGCGAGCCTACGATAACCAGTTCGCTTATAGCAAACTATGCTCATGTTTCCTTCGACCATCACACGTCTAGAAAATGTCAGGCGATCTTTTTAAAGAACGATGCATTAATGCCAATTTCTTGTAAATCTCAACAAAAAAGGAACTGAAATAGTTGGTATGTTAAAAAAAAAAAACATATAGAGAGGGAGTGAGAAGCACATGAAGATAGCAACCATTTACAAATGGTCGAAGAAATTTCATGACGAAAGAGAAGAGATGGAAGATGATGCTCGATCTTCTACTGAGTAGTTCTAAAGAAGAACTTTTAACGTGTTTATAAAGTTGTGTTATCACTGATCGGATAATCGCTAAAGAGCTTAGTATCAGTCGAGGAAATGTGCATTCAATTTTAAAAGACGATTTAGAAATACGAAAACCTGACGCTAGAATTGTCTCACGATTTACTGACGTAATTCTGTGAATTTTTTTAACAGACTAGTATAAAAACATACGTTCACGACAAGGACAATACATAAAAAAATGATGTAGGCAATAATACCTCCTTGGGTCAGTAGTTTCGGTTTTATTTTGAAACTAAGAGCTCGATTCGAAACTAAAACCAGTAAGTCATCTTAATGGATCCATCGGAGTCCCGTTGCGTGTCCATCACGCTGGATTGTCGAACCAGCCGACGTACGCTCGCACTGCTGGGCCTTTGTTGATCCTCTAACAGTCTCTGAGGAATCGATGCCTCAGGTACTTCGTGCATCTCCACTGTCTCTCTGAGCGATAAATCTTCGTAAGAAGCAGCAGCCGATGAAGGTCTAAGATCAGCCAAAGCAACGACGCATTATTTACAACATTTACATAAGAAGGAGTATTTATGTATTTAATCGACAGTTTTTGCCAATAATATGATTCGTACTTGGTCGGGACGCAACGAAAACAGTCGGCACAAGTCCAATCCTTCCCAAACAGTTCCCCTTCCTCCACAGTCTGTGGTAATCGATGATGCAGCGTCTCCGGCAAACGCAAGCCAGACAGTCCGCCGATTACAGATACGACGCCAAGAATCACGAGGGGTAGTACTAAGTTCTCTTTGCCCTAATGACGTAAATTCCTGGAAGATTTAACTGAACGCGGAGACACGATAGGCGTATTTACGATTACTTACAAGATAAGTAACAAAAGGAATGATTATAAGGCCGAGACCACTGATGTAGGCGGAGAAACCGATCGCTACGCCGCGTAGTTGTGTAGGGTAAAGTTCACCGGCGAACGGATATATAATTAAAAAAGAGGCTGATATTGCGGATTTTGATAAGAGGAATAGTATTAGCGTCGTCACAACAGCATCTATAAAAAGACAAAGATGGAATAGTTAAAATGAAAAATTTCGAAACTACTTTCAGTATTTCTCTTTTTATTGTATGATTTATACGAAGAATCTGTTCTCCTGTTTTTCTCTTTTATTAGCATAATGTAGTACCAGATGACAAAAGAACCGTGGCAATGCACGATACACCAGCGAGTACCATGGACAAGCAAAGAGGCCATCGACGACCCCATCGATCCATTACCACCCAGCAGGCCATGTAGCTTGGAATCTCAGCCAGAGACGAGAAGAAAAAGCTCAAGTGTTCCTCGTTACCCAGCGCTGGCCCGTAATACGATAATCCGACGTATACCATATTATTGGCAAACCTAGAAAAAGAGGAATCAATCCAGCGATAGACTGATATATTTCGTCATGTCTTGTTTACGTAAAGAAATACAATCACGTATATACGGTAAACAATGATTAATAATACGAAAACATTGTAAGATTCTGTAGAAGTGTCGGAAGCTAAATTTTACTGCAAACACACGCGTGTTATATCTTATGATATTTGGTGACTCATGAGGTGTTTATACTTCGATTTACCAATTTAGAGTGATAAGACACGTCTTCAATCGCATATTTGGTGTTTTGAAGAGAGACAATACACCGGGCCCTTTACGTAATCTCTCCTCTTCACTCTTGGACCGTGACATCATCATTCGCTGACGTAGCTTTTGCGAGAAAGAAGCAGGTAACTCTTTCCCATTTACTTTGGCTAATCGTTCCAAGACTTCGTTAGCTTCAACTAATCGACTTTTCGCCAATAACCATCTCGGTGATTCTGGCAGCAACCTTGAATAATCTTAGACGTTTTATTATGACGTCGCGTGAACGGAATACGGAAGAAGGTTAAAAGGCAGAGAGACAATTACTCACCACCAGTATAAGAAATACAAAAGAAAGGGTGCGCTCGTGGTTATGGCAAGCGTTCTCCAATCTCTTATCAAATAGGTCACACCAGCCAACATACACAATCCCATTGTATAGAAGCTGCACGTCATCACTGTCACGAATGATCGATAATTTGGTCCAACCAGTTCCAAAGCTGTTTGTAGAAAACCCAGAAAACATTAATACTCGTTCTTTCTACGAAAAATATTTCTCATACTTCTTATTCCCTGTATTTGTTCATGTTATTTACTCATTTATTTATTATTTCTTTCTCTTCGTGGAATCTTACATATGATAAAAGGTATCTGATAAATAGCAGGAATGGTTAAACCAACGACCACCCTGGTGGCAGCCCAGGTCCAAAAGCTGTTCGACATCGACGTTAAAAATCCACCGGTTATTAAAGTCGCCAGACACGTGAAGAAAGACAATCTTCTACCAATTCTATGTGATACAACAAAGGCAATGAAACAACCTGTATCTAAATTTCAAAACTAAGTAACAATGTTTGTCACCTATCGTTTAGCGTGCCGAAAAGGTACACTCCAATTGGTCCTCCCGTGTTTAGAGCGACCAATCCAATTGTCGGATAAATCGCATGATCGCACACGAGATCGAACTGAAACGTTTCAACAGGAATTAACGAAAAAATAAAATGATCATCTTGATCGAAAAACAGGATAAAATGTAAACGTACATCGATAACGATGGAAGATTTCACTTCTGAAGTTTCATACTCCCAACCATGATCGCATGGAACAATGGGCCACGATGCATTTGGCACGTACGAAGCCGCTGTCACGACAGAAATATTTTCCGCTGTCCAATCGATATCGTATCGTGTGCATTGACTGTACGTTTCATTGTCCTCCTAATTATGAAGGCAATTGTTACAATACTACGAGCAAATAACGTGCACTATTGTGGAAAACGTACATATGTACTCTATTATGGATAAACGATGTCTTTTCTGCAGTATCAAAGCGGGAAATCATCTTGGAAATACGAGAAAGATGCTAGCGTTTATCTAATTTCCTCGACAAACAGCGTAGGTTGATAGAATAAGCAACGCTAACTCTAAATCTTATTTTCTAACCTACTTACAGCGATTAAAATTTATTGTTATTGGCAATTAACTCTGCCATTCCTATGATAATTGTACGACTACGTATTTAGAATATAAAGCGCAACAGAATATCACTACGAATTATTTTCGCCAAAAGCTGATGACAGAATTACAGATGTTTCTAAATATCAAAATGATTGTACGAATGTTTCTCGTGTAGCTATCGAATAACTTAAAAATGAAAAGCTTGCAACGAGGAGCTGGTATATTTGATTGACTAGCTTTTAAATAAATACCCTAACTGTCTAAATTCTTCCTAATAAAACACATGAACGAGGAGATAAAAGTATTAACGCCTAGACCGACAATTGCACCTGACTAATTGGAATCGCGAGTCTCTTTCTCCGGGAGACATCCAGAGTCTCCAACCCCGGTACTTTGCACCAGTGGGGTGGCGTGTCGGACATGAAGAGTTGATTGAAGGCGCAAAAGCCACACGGAAGACACGCCGGAAGACACACGAGCCAGAGAAGTTGCTTCTGATAACGACCGAATTCGCCAACGATCGGTAGAAGATCGTCGAGATCAAAGCCATCCTATAAAACTCTTATCTCTTGATCTTGATCACATTCTTTTTCAGTAATCAATCATATTAAGATTTTTATATCATGACAACAATCAAAAAACGTTTAAAGGAATAAAGATAATGAAGGAAATCCTATCGATTAGATAAAAGTATAGAAGCGTGTTGACAGAAATTATTACTACAAAGTAATTACTACAAAATAATAATTCCTATCAATAAATATCAATTTGCAGGTGTAATTTAACATAAGAAACTTACTTCATCGTTCGCGTTTCCAGTCGTCTTGGTGTTCGCTGATTCGGACGTTTGATTTTCATCCAAGTCTTCCATTCTCGTGAACTTTGCCCACGTTCAAGCTACCGAAATGTCGCCGATACCTTAGAAACGCGTTACGTCACGTGTATTAGCTCCTTTACGATGGCAGTGCGACCGACGTGCCATTCGTTCCATCCTGCTGCGTCTTTTTCTTTCTCACCCTCGCACGATCGTATTACGAGGGTGTCCCTCCGAAGTCGCCACGAAGAGGAGACAAAAGTATTTAGATAGCGTGTGCCAGCTCTTGTAGTGGATTTAGTGAGTTCTAGTTGGACACGAACCCAAAAGGAATTGGATGAATTAGAAAATTAAATCGCTCACTGTTGATCAATCCACTGCTCGCTCAACATTTTTCAAAAATTCGTGCCTTCTCGACAACTGTTACTCTTCTCTCTTAAGGAAACTCACTTGTCAAACGTGTAATCGTATCAAAAGAAAAGAACAAAACGAAAATGAATGAAATTAAATTGAAGAGGTATGCAGAGTGTGCGTGTGTATGTGTATGTGTGTGTGTGTAAGAGAGAAAAAGAACGTGTAATAATTAGTGTGTATGCAGAAAATTAATCCAAATCAATGAATGGTATGTGCTTGTACGTCGTATCTCGTTTCGTCGACAAAGAAAAATTATGGTCGATGAAATTATTCCGGAATTTTTATGGCGAATACACCGATATTGTTCATCTCCCGAATATAGTACATTAAGCACGAGCCACCGGCTTCTCTTTCTTCGTTTGAAAGTGAATTAAAAAAAAGAAAGGTAGAGAAGAGGATAGAGCTCGCGTACGTACTCGCGTTTCACGCACGCGAAAGAGAATCGAGGAAATGCAGACGACACGACTTCAGAGGCGCGTGCCACGAGGTGTGCCCTTCTAATTCAATTGGGTTAAGGGTACTTAAAGGAGATTAAGAACAATGCTGACACATGCTGCGTGGTGGCCGCATTTCATTCTTCGAACACGCCGCGCGACTTTTGATGTTATTTTGTAATTTTCGATTCGTTATTCTTCGTGGCGGGTCTACAATTAATTTCTAATTTCTCATGCTGATCAAATGTTGCGATTTTTCACATATCGCTTACTTTCCGCATAAGTATAATATACAAATATATATATACTTTTCGTATAAATCTCTTCTTATTTGTATCATTCGTCTATCCCACGTTTCGTCAAACGAATTAATTTGTTGGAAATGTTAATAGTTTGGCGTCGTTAAACTACGTTTTCGGTACTTTTCTACAATAACGAATATCTCCGGTAATGCTTGAAAATCGCGAGATATACGGCTTCGTTCAAATCCAAGGTAATCCGATTGATAAAATAAAAGACCGTTGTCACAGACACAGGCAATTGTTCACGTTTTCCATCCGCGTGTTTGCATACGAACCTCGATCGGACGATAAATTTTTCGCATTTTCGTTATGAGATTACTCTGAACGACGATGTCGAAAGCGATAGATGAAGATGGGTGGTTATTGGAAAAAAAGAAGTGAGAAAGAGAAAGCTCGATGCCGAAACGACGACTGGTAATAATAGCATTGTTGCGTGTATTCAGATTTAAAATGAATTTTTATTCTGGACAATCTCGTTTTGTCGAAGATAAAAAAAGAAAAGAAAAAAAAGGAGAAGAAATTCCAAATTTGAAAACACATGTGGAAGCAATTCGCATTTCGATGGTCAAATCTTACGGGATGAAACGACCTCGCATTCTTCTCGGAATAAGATTCCATAATTTCTTTTTTCACATACAGAACGCAACTGTGTTTTCTTTCTCTCGTAGTTTTCCTTTTCCCTCGTTCTTTCACTCTTTTTTCGTTTCCCTCGATCCTTTTTTCTTTTTTTTTTCTTTTTTTGTCAAGACGATGAAAATCGTGATGTTAGTAGTCGAAATGATTTCTCTCGTTTAATTAATCGTATGGCACTGTCGCTTGGCGATTCGTATAATCGTTTCTCGTACACACACTGACAGAGTACGATCAGTCACGTTAAAGATTCAACAAAAAAAGCTGACATCCGTGAACAGACGACATGGAATCTACGTTTTAAAGATAATACCAAACGAGTTAATACGAAAAAAAAAAAATGCAAAATATGCGATTTCTTTCTCATAACACGACCTTTGTATTTTGTTTTTCGAAATCAGTATTTTGTTTGTTTATTGTTGCATTAATGTAACCGATCGTACGGTGAACACACTTTCCAAAAGAATCGTCCCCAATCATTCCACGATCGCTCTGGCACTCAGATAAGCGATGCAGCCGATGTGTCACATATAATCGTTGTCATTTGGATACCTTCACAGAACACAGGCTCGGCAAACCACACGACTGACACAGACCGAAAAGAAATGAAAGATACGTAAATATCTTGCGCTACGTAGACATGCCGCACCCTCTCCCATTCTAGAATCATTCATGTAGCAAATTATTATTGGAAAATCAGAGGGAACAAGGGAAAACAATGTCCTCCTAAGTATGTGATATAAGATTCATCTTTTGTAGCAAAATAAAGTTTCCTCGTTGTTGTAATCTCGATTTGCTTAAAGCATTATTTTGCCTGGTAATAGTATGATAACCGAGTACGTAATAACAACTTGTGACTTTAACGAAGATTTCGCTCCTTTACAAGGAAAAGTATTATTTTTTATCTAATGCAGATAAGAGATTAATCTTTGTCCAGAGAGTCAAGAATCAAGTTTTATCAGCGATTATTCGTAGCGTCTAATTTGGAATACAAGAAATGGATCGTTAAATTATGGAATAGGCCAAAGGAATTTATCGATTCCTCGATTTTTTACGGCATATCTTCTTTCTCTTTTTTGTTCTTTTATTTTATTTTATTGGTGACAAGGTCGACGTAAAAGCTGAACTCTAGGAAACAAATTGGAGAGGGTGAGCAAATTACAGAGTGGCAGGCTAAATAGGATTTCATCCAACTCGTGTTCTCGTTTATTCGTTTTTTCTTTCTTTCTTGCTTTTACTTCAAACCCACGTTTATCGCCCGAATTGTTCACATGCGTAAATTATAATGTTTGGTCCGATCGTCGATCGGCAGCACTCGACAGCACTCTCTCTCTCTCTTTCCGCATATCGTCACAAAAAGATCAATCTCACACGCTCATTTTGCTTCTCTCCTCTTCTTTTTTCTCGTTATTAATTTTTTTTTATTTTTTTTATTAATTTTTTTTTGTTTGCTTCTCTTTTAATTCTTTAGTTTTTTAATCACACAATGTGCATGGTAATGGCATTTTAGCTTTATCTCGACGCAACCCATCAAAAATCGGGAAAAACAAAAATATCTGAAGATACTGATCAACCGTGACACACACACGAAGCAATATAGGCATCACACGATCGATGGATCTTCACTTCTGCCATTACCGTGCAATTTCTCTGACAGTTTGGAACAATAACAGCTCTACACGCGTTGGCTTCGTGTTTCGCGATTCGATCGTTTAAAAAATATTATCGAAAATATTGTCTCGTACGTACAACGGCACCGCGGTTCGAATATCTTAAGAACGGAGACTCTGTTCTGGACCCAGTGTCGCTGAAATCCTCTCGAAAAATAATTCATCTGCGTGATCTGCGTGGATTCATTTTTATCTTATTCACATTGTCGTTGTCATCGTCGTCGTCATCGTCGTCATCGCCGTCATCGTCGCCATCGTCGTCTATATAACAGCTTATTTATTTAGTCGTGCGATCTCGTTTTCTAAGTTGGACAAAAATTTCAGCGAAGCACCAGGACATGGATTCGGTGACAGTTCTCCGATCTTTTTAACCGCGTCACGATACAAAATTTATATAACTTTTTTTTTCTTATTTCCATCCTTCGTTTCTTCTTTATCTTTTTATTCTTTTTTTTTTTTACAAATCGACGATTCGTCCTTTCCCGAACGTGACGCCGCGATTCACGTCGAATCACGAGCCAACTCTTCTCATCATCCCTCCACCACAGTTATCAAATACTCTCTCCTCTTGTGTTTCTCTCTCGCTCACAATCTTTCTCGCTCTCACAGCTCATTCGTTCCTCTCGTCGTTTTTTCTTCACTCGCAGATAACACCCTAACAGGACACATCCCACCAGTAAATTGTGATTTATCTCACAGCGCACATCATCACTGATACAGCGTAATGCACACGCTTTTCAAAATTTTTTTTTTTATTCTTTTTAATAATCCTTATAATTAAATACGCTCTCACGTACGTTCCCTAGTGAAGCATCGCACGCACTCTAGGCGTCTCGACGATGAAAAGGCTAACAACTAATAGTTCGATAAGATATTATCGTGTATGAGTTAGTTTCTAGGAGCGAGGCTCTGATCGTGACTCGTTCCCTCGATCACATATAAACGCAAAAAGGAAAACTCTGTCTTTCAAAAACGACCTCAATCGGCGTATATATGTCTTTCTTACATTCATTAAATATAAGTGTTTGTGTGCGCGTTAGGCTAGCTCGAAATACAGAGCAGCGAATATTCCCTTATTAAAACGAATAGACAAGATAATAATTACACAGAAGAATGGCGAGCAAATCTGCTATGTTTGAGATCGTAGAATGGAGAACATGGATCAGCCAGAGCCACGCTTCCTTTAAGGTAGAACATCGACCCCTCGCACACGAGAGTCTCTCCAAAAAATCACAGTCGCATATATAATATAATTTGCATCTTTCGTATTTCTTATTTTCACAACTCGTTACTCGTTACTTCCATCACGGCACGGCCGGCATTTCGTTTCCTAGTTTCCTACCTCTGCTCTTCCACGACCGATCCCTATCTACACGGGTGTTTCCCTCCGTATTTCATTCCTTCCATTTCTGTTAGTCTGTATGCCCTTCTCGGCGGACCTGATAACGTGATTCGCAACGATCACCTCGAAGATACCGGAAACGAACGATATACCCCGTCTTCTAGTAACGTCTTGAAGTAGACGCTTGTTATACGATCATGAAAGAATGCTCTTGGTCACGATTGATCGTAAACTACGCGTGATGAAAAGAATAGTCGCGTGTTCGTTCCATTAATGTACAGACTGTTTCTAAAATAGGTAGTTCAATGGCTATTTTTACATACATTTTACTCGTCGTGAGAATAAAAAGATGTGTCGAATAAGTAACACAGGAATAATTTCTTATCGATCCTAATCGTCGTGCTAGCGTCATCCTAACGACCAGTAGAAGGCTTTTACGAATTCGACCACCCATTTTAAAGACAGCCAGTAGAATGGCGAATGCGACGAAGCGCAACTCTCGATTGTTTGCGAATCAGAAGAACAGGCGAGCGATCGAGTTCTTTATCAAGACGCGGAAAGTCGCGCACCAACGTCCTCTCCGTCGTGGTTCCTCTATCTCTCTCTCTTTCTCGCATTCCCCCTTTCACATCCACATCCTTTCTTTCTCTCTCGTCCTTCCACTCTCCTCTCGCTCTCTTTCTTACGTCCTCTCTTTCCCTCTACTCTCTCTGCTACGTGGAATGTAAAAGAAAAACAGGATACACTTTGCGCCTCGATATTTTGCATGTTCCTTCTTTGGACATTCGGAATAAACCGTTTCACTGTTTCGGTTTCTCGCTTTTCCCCCCTTTTTTCTTAAATACTTTTTGCAGTTTTTTCTTCCTTGGATTCATCGAGACATCGACTTTGGTAGATCGATGACGGCACTCGTCATCGTGAGAACTGTAAAGCAAAGCTGTAGTTTTTTTCTTTTTCGTAGAAGGAGAAATTTTCGCGATTGGAAGACACCGTGTTTCGTCTGCGAGAATTTCGTTCTGCTTCGAAATCGAAAGGATCCACCGCGAGATAAAACAATGTACGGAGAATTTGCATTCGTGTATAACTGTATGTGTTTGGTGTGTACATGAATGTGTGTATCGCAAAGAGATCAAGGTTTAGGCTCCAGTCTACGTAACGAGCGGCTCGCCGAAACGATTTTTCCCTACTCCTATTTTTATTTGTTTGTTGTTTTGTCAGGTTTCTTCTCATTTTTAAAAGCTAAATAGACGTTTCTCTTTCTTATACGCTAAGTTTGGCAATATCGTTCGCAACAGTAAAAAAATTATATATGTATATATATTTATTTTTATATCCAGACATGGAGCAGACACATTGGTTTCCCTCGATATGTAAAATCGTAAAAAAGATAATCAATTTAATAAAAAGTCTTAGTTTATAATCGTTTCTCGTCAATTCCCTATTTGTCCCTTCGCGTTTCTTCTTACGCCAATATTGTTTCCCTTTTCAACTATTTATTCTTCACTTTATTTTTTAAATTGTTTTGTTTAGTTTTCGTTTATGTGTTTGTTCCGTCGAAACACGTTTACCCCAACCCAGGCGGTTCTTTCATGAAGATACTACCCCTCAGCCTAGATTTCCATTCGAATCTCGCTGCGATCATCGTCAATAATATTCTCTGTTCGATATCGTGTCTGTACGTAAAGCTTTGCATAAACAAGGCGTTCACGGGAAAAATATGTTAAGAATGAAATCACTATAAAATATACCCCGAACATCACGAAAGAACGGTCACACAGTGCGCTTCCGCTGGCAAAAGTATTTGGAATGCATGGCACTAGCACAGCCACGTTTCGACCACGTGACGTAACTTCGTATTATATTATTAGAGCGCCCGATTGCCCGCTTAATCTTTCGTGTAAAATCTTACTAAATATCGCGTTCGTGCATAAAACCATCTACAAGGGAAAGCTATGGAAATTTGCGAGGTTGACTGGCAAGGAAGTGTGCGAGAAAATGAAAAATGTTCGCGTCGTTAAATGATCCTGAAACGTTTCTGATCCATTCGATATCTTAGTCGTTTCAGTCGATTCGAAATGTTCATGTAATATATGTGTATATGTAAGAAAAGGAAAAAAGTATTCTGCGTAATCCTTGCGCGACCAGGAATTTGAAATATCTTCGGTTCAATGTCCGACTTCTTGAACGAATTTATCTATCTATTCCCGTATAACTCGCTTGATCTTATATTGAAACAACTTACGGGAGCAACCGGACGATATGACGTCGGGTTATATCAATCACCTATCTTTGAAATTCCATCGTTTCTAACTTTTACGCGATCACCGTATTCGTTTTTTCGATGGACACCGGAATAACGTGCGAATAAAGATGAGCAACATCCTCGATACGGTTTTCTTTTTTCATTTGATCATCGATAAACGCCTTCCTACAACAATGCGAGGCCAGAAAGACGAATCTCTTTGACAAATATTCACGCGAAACAAGATCTCGATATCCTTGAGCCCTTTGAATTGAATTGAAGAAAGAAACGAACGGTGTAAAACACGTGCCTGAACATCACGTACATAGTATTGTTTCATTGTTAGTGGCAGTGCAAAAAGCTCTCGTCCGATATTCCGTTGGAGAATTATAAAAATACGAATTAATGATATAACGTGATCGCATAAAATTAATTTCGATTACGCGCAGGATTACTTTTGTGTATGGGTGGGTATAATTGTATTATGTATTTTGAGGCTGAATACTCAATCATAATTAGTTTTCTTTCCTCTTTGCAATTCTTATTTACTCGAACGTTCAGGCCGGACGAGGACTTCGGTACAACTCAATAACTTATGCCAGCAAAATATTAATTTTAATGAATCAACAGCAACAGACATTCACATACGGGCAAAGTAACATACGCGGCATCATCATCATCATCATCATCATCATTATCATCATCATCATCATCATCATCATCATCATTATCATTATCATACTATAACTAATCATTTAGATTCTCGCGCAGCACGATCGGACCAGAGGTCAGCAATATTTTGAACCTTCCGACCATATTTTTTTGAGAATCATTCAGAACATTTGTGATGCTATTCACACGCATTCACTCTTACCTTCCTTTTTTCTTTCCCTTTCTCTCTTCCTCTCTTGGGTAAAGTTCTTACCTCCACTTGTTCACCACTTGGCTGCATTAAAATAGCAACCAGCATTCTGACGGCCACTTATTTCGCTCATAAACTTCAAATCACGCCAACAACAGTCATTCGGTGATGCTTCGATTGCTTCGAACGAGTGATGGTGTGACAGTTTAGTAAGGAATCGGAAACAGACCGCGGGCTTCGTTGGCAAAGCTACAGGAGGACAAAAAAGCTAGGAGCTTTACAACGAGTTGCGCATTAATAATTGAACTTTCTCGACGAGACGACGTGTGTAATATAATCGCTCATTCAAAGGTGACATGTTTTATTTTATACACACAGACTCCATGTGATCTTACATGCATACATATTAATAGAACCATCCTTACGTTCAATTACTAGAGCACATTCTTTCTTTAGCAGCTCTACAGTCTCGCTCTCTCTCATTTGGTTTCTCTGCGTTTTCTTCCTCGTTCACACCATTCGTTCTTCCACACTCTCTCTCTCTCTCTCTCTCTCTCTCTCTCTCTCTCTCTCTCTCTCTCTCTCTCTCTCTCTCTCTCTCTCTCTCTCTCTCTCTCTCTCTCTCTCTCTCTCTCTCTCTCTCTCTCTCTCTCTCTCTCTCTCTCTCTCTCTCTCTCTCTCTCTCTCTCTCTCTCTCTCTCTCTCTCTCTCTCTCTCTCTCTCTCTCTCTCTCTCTCTCTCTCTCTCTCTCTCTCTCTCTCTCTCTCTCATTGGCCTCGATCATCGTCCATTGAAGTCGTCTTTTCCTCAGGTTCAACTTCTCAATCACGCGGGTAGAAGCCCCAGGCTCGTTACCAGGCATACTTGCATCACCGGAACATCTCGGCAGACTTCGGCCTTGGCCCATTCATCGGCAACATCCACTTGCACTCCTCATCATCCGTTGTCGGCAGACATGTATTTATTTTTTCGACCATTTGGGGTTGCGCTCAACGTGTCGGTACTCAAATACCGTCGCCAGAGCAGGGACACGTGCAGACTCATCACCCCATCATCGTCATCGCTTCGAAACTCACGCACATCCATCAACTCGCATCCGCACCATCCAATCTTGTTGTCTTTGTATTGTGTTCGATAGCTCTCTAGTCAAATCAAATTGCACGACAGTACAACCGTGGGGTGATCTGTAAACAACAAAAGCGAGCCAAATATCAATAACTGTCGCTCACTGCTCGGTGTGTGTATGCATATTTTTTTAACGTATTACAATTTTTTTTCTCTTTTATTTAATTTTGTATTGTTATTTTTTGACCTAAATTTTTTATTTTTAGATGGGGTCTCTGTGTCGAGTGCACGTGTCTGTACACGGGGCGGGGCTATGAGACAAAGGGTTCGTAAACAATGACGACAAAACGAAACTGTATTGTACAGAATAGTTTTGAGATGTGAGACAACTTAGGGCTCGTTTTTTAAACAAAGATAAGACAGTTATGATTAAGGGCATACAAGCAAAATTTTGTTCGTTTAAACAGAAAGAACTACAACTCGATCCAATTTCTAGAATCAGTATGTAGTGTCCCTAATTTTCCATCACCATGCAGCTGTATTGCATCTTTGCTTCTTTGATACTTTGTACACTCGCGTTTCTTGTTTTCTTTTTTCTTTTTTTTTCTTTCATATCTCCTAAGTGTATAGCATTATAAATCGTTCGTCGAGAAAATAATCTTAGTAAGTTACACAGAAAGGTAGCAGCGTAGAATGAAGGGGGATGTAGTAAAGAATGAAATGGGAAAACGGTAAGTTGATATGGATAACAGGTGATTGAATATACACGCACCACACATAGTCCACACGGAAATTATTAATAATAAAAGAAACGAATAAAAAAAATATAAGGAAACGATTAATAAAGCAATGAAAAATTACTCACCAACTGGACGTAGAGTTAGCAACATTCTTGAGCTTCCGAATCTCTTTAGCAGCCCAGTTAGCCAAAGTTTTAGTCTTCTCAGTACGTGATCGTCTAGCCTTGGTTAAGAACTCCGTAAGTGGTTCAGTTTCTACCATCGGCAAGAGTTTTACTCCAAACACGGTGACAAGGTCACCAAGCAAGCCTACAGAAGCTGCAATATTGCCTTCAGAATGCTCACGGTCCTGTGCTATCGACGTGATGAATTGGATAATGAAGGGCACGTGCGGCTCTACCAGAGCAATTGCCGCATCTGGGCAAGGATTCGATACATCACCGCGCAGTCCTTGCACTATACCAGTATAAGCTTCAAGGACGCCCTCTCGTAATTCGTTCAGATAATCGATCATATCGTAATCGCTTCTATCTACATTTGCTTGAGAAGCCTGAGCCAATGTTTGAAGTACCACATCCAAATATTTCTTGAATTCAGGACCAATACTGAGAGCAACATCACCGAAAACGGAGAAGATTTGTGGCTTCACGGAACGATTGACCGAATTATTGCCAAGATTTTCCAGCAAGAGGGTCATGATCTCATCGCAATAGGGTAACATTTTGTTTTTTAGGGCCCGACAAATGTCTCCGGTCAGACCAACAGCGGCACAACAAACTTGATATTCTGCATGATTCTTTAAGCCAAGACAAAGATATGGTTTGAATGCATCCATGTACTTCAAGAAACCTTCTCCAAGGACTTCGACTAGAGTCGAAACAGCCATAAGAGCATCCTCTTGTACACCCTCGGCTTTGCAAGAATTCGAGTTGAACATAGACAACAATGCTGTCATTATTACATCAGAGATGTGCGGAGCATCCTCCGGTGTAACTTTACGTAGCACAGATTGCAAAGTTGCGCATAACAACGATTGCAAATCATTATATTGAGCACGATCCGAATGGCTCTGGATATGTGTCTCCATTTGCAGTACCTGCTGCAATCTCTCCAGAATTACCATCGTCGTCTTCTGCACGGTTAAATAACAATCGCGCGGAGAGTTCTTCACCATGTCCATCAGTGCTTCATAAGCAGCCGATCGTAAGTTAGCTTGAGCTCCATCCGGACGATCCGTCGTTTCCAACAATCTCTGAATGATAAAATCAAAGTACTGAGACATGCAACACGTTTCCGGATTCTGTCCCTCGAGACCTTCTGCAGCCTCGTAGCTAGCTTCTGCAAGACCCGTGAACGCCCAACAAACGTTCGCTGCAACGCGAGGTTCTGCCTTCAAACCGTTTATCAAAGCCTCTAACAATGGTTTCAGGTATGTCTCACTAATCGCTGCTTGTGGTATGATCTCACAAATTCGACCAAACGTCCATGCAGCTGTGTCCCTTACCGCGACACTGCTGTCGTACATTAGTTCGATAAGCGTTGGCATTGCTTGCTCTACCAAAGGTTTCAAGGTAGCATGATCAACACCCCCAAGAATAGAACCAAAGGCCATTAATGCTGCATCCCGATACCTCCAGTCGTGACTTTTAATGTTATCCTTGACAAAAGGAAGAACAAACGGAACAATGGCATCCTCGCAACAAGAGGATAATAACATTAAACACACTCCAGCAGCTTTTGAGGGATTCCAATCGTCTTCGTCATCAAATTCTTCTTGTTTAGTGAGCTTCTTCATCAAAACAGGTACCAGATACTGCAAAGCGCCCTTTGCATAATGTCTCGATACTTTGACTGGCGGTCTACCACCATCGGTAGCTTCGCCCTCTTCCATGGCTAAATCTACCTCCTCGTCAGATACGTTTGACCAAAACTCAATTCCTTGCAGTGCAACTTCATCGATATCTGACTTCATAGCTTCTAAAGTAATTGGGAAAAGTGCTGGAGCCATGTAGGGCTCCATATATTGATAATACAGTGACATAATTTTTACAAGACACTGTAAAGCAGCTACTTTAACTTGGGTGTTTAAGGACTGCGTTGCCTCACATACCACCTCCATAATGAAGTTTCTCTCAGTCTGCGTACATAAGCAAAACAGTTAAACTAGATGTTGTTATTAAAAAAAACCTATATTCTATTCTTGAAATTATACAAACCTCTATCTCAAAATTTCCTTTGGTAAATTCTAATGAATTATAGAGTGCACTCGTAGCTGCAAGGCGAACGTAATGCGAGGTACTCGATCCTTTCATACCATGAATGATAGCAGTGAGAATCTCATTAGACTGGGGTACCAAAACATCGCTTTCTATATCTTGACAAATATAACCGATGGCTTCTAAAGTTGCTTCCTTTAATATCTCTGTACTGTTTGGATTTACAACATTATTGACTAACAGATGAATGACATTGGTCCATTCACGAACAGGTAATTCAGCAACTGCTACATATGCAACACATTGTGCTGCAGAACCTGGCCTGTTGTTCTCCGTTCCAAGTGCCCCAAAAATCTATTGATAAAGAATACCATCATATTGCTTTTACATAGAAATGTATCATCAAATAACTGAAAAAGTTACTTACATTCTTCTTAATATATTCCCTTGTTTCTACAGGAATAGCAAGCCAACGTTGTTGATATTGACATTTTAAATCTGGATCTTTAGATGTAAGTTGATTTTTGAGCTGAAGACCTGCTGCCATACGAGCCACTGGGCTTGCAGTGGCATTAACCAGCACGCCGCTGAGTCTTTGCAAAAATTCATGCTAAAAGAAGAACAATGAGTTTTTTATAACTTTTCCAACTCTTGCATATTCCTCACAAAGGTTTCTTTCAAAGGAAAAAAACTTACAAGATTAGTTCTTGCTGCCTGCTCAAGAAAGTTTTGAGCTGCTTCCAACTCATTTTTGTCTGAAATTGTACATAAATTACTTTTATAATACAAACATAAAATTATTATAACATAAACATAAATTATGTTTATATTATAAATGTATTATAAATATGAAAATAATTAATATCGAGTTTTCTATTTATGAAGGTTCCAGGAACAAAAGGGATAATGTCCATTTTTATCAAATTTTGAGTTCAATATTTTTCAACATACTTCCGTGGATGCTCTATCATGGGCCATGTCTCATTGGGAATTAAAATTTTCCAAGTTTTGCAGTAGTTACAAGAATTTAAGATGTACAATGAAAAATGAATAGTTTACATTTTTTTAGAGTTTAGTGTGTTATATATTATTTAAAAGTATAAGTGAACGTTGAGAATAGTGCAGAATAAAATAACGTTTTATTTTAATATATGAGAAAATACAAGAATGTGACATCATATATTGAAAAATAAATTTTTGTTTTCTAAGAAATATTAAAACTTCATATTCACCCCTTTTTCACGTGGATCATTCATATCATTTCGTTTATGTCAAGCTGGTAAAAAATGTGAAGTAACGATAGAGGTTAGAAAAGTAAGATGCACTCCTCGCAGTGCCAACCGACAACGGGGACGTGCAATACGAGTAACCGTCACATGGGACAATACTTTTTCGGTCGCGAACAAAGCCCCTAGCAACAGCCAAACGGAATACAATGCGACGTATTTTCGTATAAACGACAGATCCCGATTAAATGTTAACATATCGACGCCAAACTATTCCAAATGAATCAAAGGAACCATCAATTAACGTTGGTACTAAGTACTCCATGAATACACCGGAAGGAGTATAAAAAGGACGCGCACGCGGTAGGACTTTACTTTTCCGGGCAAGCTTGCTAAAACGATAAGAAGGAGACAAAAACGAAGTATTTACGTCGTTCATAAAGTAACAACGATAGCAACATTAAGAGCAACAAAATAACTGAGAAAAATTAATCTTAATTCTAAGATGTCGCCAATAATCTGAAGTACTGATTAATCAAAATGACTTACTCGAGGAGACGGTTCTCTCTAGAACCTGGATAAGCTGTACTGTCGTTGGATCCATTTGCATGATTTCAGCTTCTTTCGTCTATCGATTATCAGAAAACGTAATTTTTTATGCCTCGATAGGAAATGTCTCGTCGCTACCGGCAGACAGCCACATGTAGCCACCACCGAATCAACTAGCTCAACGACGTACCCCCTTCTACCCACTTCCTGCCAGTACTCGATTTCTGCTTCCTTCCACAACGTGCGGCGTAGTAATATCTGCGGCCTTTGATATTCTCGCGCCTAGTACACGCAAACGAACCTTCCGATCATTAACTCGACACAATAATATACCGAATGTATACCTTGTACTTCCGTCAAACCCTTGCCGTGAATTTCGTAAACGTTGCAAAGCTACTGTCACGAGCGTCACGTTTCTTCAACTGATCGTCGTGTCTCTTCATGCACGGACTATTTTCTTTGTGCGCCGTACAAAATTTCCTTCGCGCACGCGCACATAGAGACGCAGGCGCCATCTACTCCATCTGCTATCGCTGTAGCGCACGCGCGCTCGACGCAGCCGTTATGCCGGTTAATTTTGAAATCATGCACTTAAAGTTGTAGATTGTTTTCTTTCTGCTACTAATTTCTTTTCCTGTATTAATACTGTTACGTCCGGTGACTCACTACGGTCAAGGCGTTTGGTGGTCAGATGTCCACATATAATTAAGCGGGTTGCAATAATTCTAAGGAACGATCATAAATCAAGGCTTCTGGATTTTTCGTTAAAACCCCTAAGTGCCATAAAACATCGTTGAATCAGAAGGTTCCTTATGATTAATGCTTTATCAGGTAAACATTGGGGAAACCGTGAATCAGTCAACATATCTGTACTTGATCTACAACTACAGGTCAGTCGACATCTCTAGATTCGACCTATGACTACAGATTAGTCATCATCTCTGCACTGGGTTCACTACTTTAACTTAGTAACATTTCTTTACCGGGTTTGTAGCCGTCAATCATTCGCATACTTAACTTATACCTTACGCATCAGCATAGCTATCTTCTTTAGAAAATTGTTGGAAATATATACTATCTTTGAACTGTTAATCAAGCATTATACTCATTAAACTATCTCTATTATCCTAATCGAAATAGAGGATCGATCTGTTCGTGACGTCGATTATTCTAATCGTAACGGGAATTTACGACTTCCGTTGACGCGCTTCCTCGCGATCGCGTCTCCCAGCGACTGGTCGATAAAACAATCTGTTTCATTTTTTGTGAAACTAATAAAGAGTTACATTGCTGTCATAGACACGTCAGGATACTGACACGAAAGAAGAAAGGGCGTCGGTTATTTTCATAGATTTAATGAAACGATATACAGAATACATTTGCTTTCGTAATGCATCGCAACGCATCGTCCGCGTGCCTTACCATCTATATCACATATCAATTTTTCTTTTATTTATAAAATATAATGGTCGCAATATATGTGTTTTTGTATTCTCACATCATGCCTTTAAATTGCTTTCTCATTTGCATATCGAAAGTATATATAATATATATATATATTTATTTATTTATTTATATTTATATTACTTCATTATATTTATATATTTATAAGTATATATATAATAATTATATATTATATCATTTTATATTATATTATATTATATATATATATATATAATAATTAACCAAGCGAGAGAGAGGGACTGTGTGTATGTGTGACTCGGCACAGAATTACAGCGAATCAGGTAAAACATCTTTAATTAGAATACTTTACAAATTTTTAGTAGAACGATGTTAACGTGTTGCTAAATATCGACGGTCGTAGGGGTGAAAAGGCCGGTGGTCGGGAAACTTCCCTTGCAATTCCTTTTATTGTCGTTGTGAACAAATTGCAAGGAGAACACAAATTGTACTTGATTAAATAATCGGCGAATTATCGATCGATTTCAATAATTCGCACCTCCTTTTCAATTGTACGGCCGTCAATACATATCGATTTTACATATCGACATTATCGATCGACATTATTTTATTCTTTACCTCCTTTTTCTTTTTCCTTCTTTTTTATTTCCTTCCCCTTCTGCTTGTTACCCCTTCTCGTTCTCTGATTTTTTTTTTTCTTACAAATCCTTCCAACATGCTCGATGACCGACAGAGATTTCGACCAACATATCACGCGGATACATTCGACGTGTGTAAATTTGTTTGTTTGCTTTCAGTGCAACGTCTACCACTTCCGATGTGTACTTTGTATTTGTGCATGTAGTGTATATGGGTGTATCCGCAGATATTCGTACGGCAGAGTACAGATCGATCGTTGTAGAAACGTCCGTACGAAAACGAGAGTTTGTCACGTTTTATTTCTTTTCATTTATTTTTTCTATTCTTCTTTTTCGTATGACTTCATAAAACTTGATCTGGGACAGAAAACGATACAACGCACGATAGCAAACATGGAAAAGTTCTATCTCATATTTTGGACGGAAAGGGAACGAATTTCGATTTCGAACTCCTTACAAACGCTGTGATTTCCACATGGAAGGTCGAACGTACCACATTACAACATTCAATTTTATTTCATCAAAGAAAAAGAACGACAAACTCAATAAAAAAAAATTAAATCATCCGTTGATTGAACATTTATTGTTACATCGAGGGAAGAGGATAAAGTACACCTAATGGAATTGGCCTTTGTTCATTTTACAGCGATGACAATTAATCGATAACAACAATACTTGAGATGATTTCGTTTTTCATTCGAGATATTTCTACGTTCGAACGATCCGAGATCCCTTGTTCTCCGCTTTAGTTTATTTCATTCTTATATCCCTTCTCGCTCCGTTTCTTTTCTTTTTTTTTTTTTTTTGTTTTATATAAGATTTTAAAACTTTTTCTTTATCTCTTTTTCTTGTAACCCTTTCCGCTAAATCGGGAAAGGTGCACGCGCAATTTACATGTCGTAGCATCGTAAAAAATAATACAACGCTAATCAGCATTGAGTCCAGGAAAGATTTGGCGGAATCGTAATCGGAGCACGTCAATCACGAGTTAAATTGTTTCTACTCCAATAGGGGATTAGAAACTGGTCGCGATGCTTCCTTTAATTTTCTTAAGTAATAGGAACAAAAATATTCTTCCCCTCTATTATATGAGCGAGGCAAGAAACTTAAGAATTCTCGAATTCATTAAGCGTTCGTTAATCACAATTAGCCTAATAGCACCGTTTAATTTGACGAATTCCATCAGCCTCTAAATCTCTTCTGGACTCGATGCGCTCTATACACACACGATGGAAACGTACGGATTTTGTTCTTGTGTCATATAATCCGAAAACGGGGATCAAATATTAATACGTGCTGCTAGAAAGGGAGCATTATGCTTAATTGAAAATTCAATATTACATAGTGGTCGGCCGAAGATATGACGAATTAGATAATAAACGAAACCGTTCGTTTCCACGGCGTTATCCTAATTTTCATTCGAAAAGAGAACTCAAAGTGACGTGTCCCCTTTTCGGATACTTGTACCTTGCTTTCTTGCCGGGCATATGTTGTTCTCGTTTCACCGAACACCTGCGATCGTATCCATCCGCAAACGTTTCCACACACGCGGCCAATGCCAATGAAGCTCGTTTGCACAGAGAAAAGCGTTGTTGATGTTGACACTCACAACTTAATCGCGAGTGCAGGCTTGAAAATTGAATTACGTCTGCTCGAGTACCGTTTAATGAAGCTCGACGTTAATTACTCCTTTCTCCGTGTACTCTTCCGTAACGAGAGACCGCTAAACGGAAGCTCTTATATGGCTAGCAATCGATAACTCTTACACAAGAAATAGTACCGAATAAACAACGAATCGAGAAATAATATATAAAATACGAAAGAAAGAGTGGGAGAAGATGAAACTCGGCTTTTATGAAAAAACTACGATTGCGTAGAAATCAAAGAAAATGAATCGAGACGATTCAGCTAGTGGTCGAACTCGAATCCTCTCTGTTTCCTTATAAAGCGTGGAACATTTGCGGATACACACAGCGAGTAGAGAGTAACGTATACACACGTAATTATTTTATACCTATTGTGCACATATATGTATCGTTAACGTGTTTTCCTGCCTCTCTTTAAGTTAGAAGAACCACATGGCGATCGCCACGCGGACCGTGTCTTTCTGAAATTAGGTGTACTAAGATTAATGTTGCGATTTAAACGCTGTATCGGTTGGATCGGTTTACTGGGTTGTACTTTTACGTTGACAAGTAACATACACACAAAAGAGGAAAGTATTGTTGCCGAACAATTAGGATGGCCATTTTCAACGGGCCATGCTGGAAATATTACGCCAACTTAACCATCAACGATTCCTTGATATAGCGATTTTAATCTTCCATGAAATTCATCATGGGTCCCCTCCAGTTTCTTTGGATCGTGCGTCAATGCAATCCAGTCTAGGGTTGATTATTTCTTTTACATCCAAAGGAGACGTTTTTGCTATCCTGGTGATATATTGCAGCGGCGAAGAGTGCTTAACGTCGACGATGTTTCTTACGCATTTAGCAAGTTATGGTAACACAAGGTGGTGGTAAGAAGGTAGCGGATGGTAACAGCGGTAGCAGCGACAATAACGCCATAAAATCGTAACATTAGCGGTAAGTAGTAGTTAAGTAATAGTAATTAATAAGTAGCAAGTAATAGTATAAGTAGTAGTAGCGGCGCGGTATACGTATAAATAGGACTGTCTACGTTAGTTTGATTAAAAATAAATGTCATAACGTAATAGGTAACTTTATGCCGGACCCGTAACGAAGCCACTGTTCATTGCTGATCGGTCGCGATCGAAATAACGCTACGCACTTATATTCAGTTCCTCTCATGCTCGTCCAGATGGATCGTGCAGCCGATCGGCTACGTTCGGGTCCTACTTCATTCTTCTTCTCCCTTAGCTGTCTAAAATCACATTAACGCAAGAATAGTGGTAATTATTTTGAGCCGAGCGGATCTCGACCACGTGACTTGGAAGACACTCACACGTTTTCAATGATACTAAATTCCATGCGATCGAGGGTCAGGAGGGGATAACAGAGCACCGATTAGCCTCGGATCGATGAAGCTAGTAAGCCAAAGGACACGAGTTTCGCATGAATACGAGCACAGGGAATCAGGAAACAAGGAAACAAGGATTTTCTACCAATAATTCATTTTAGCATCATCGCGACGTTCGAGTGTGATCACAGTCACGATCTACGTACACCTAAACTATCAACACGGAAGAGCGAAATTGATTTAGAAGTGGGACAAAAGGTAGATGGAGGAATATTAATTACTAACATAATCTGTGATAATCTACTTGTCTCCGCTCTTCCGTCGTTGCTCTGATATGTTGCGAATCGTCAATGCGTTCTCTCTTCTTTCTCCTCGACGAGTAATAAGTACATTTTTGTTCACCAAAAGAAGAGATATTCGTCCCGATTGGGCGGATCGTCGGGGGCAATCGATGCAGCATGAGCAATGAAAGAAACGTAGCGACTTTGTTCGTTGACGTAGCGACTTATACATGTATAAAGTAGGTAGAAAAGTGATAAAAATTCATGTGTATGTGTACGTATAAGATGTGTGTAACGAGTACTGTATACCTTTTCTTTCTTCTTTTTTTTTTTCGTTTCATTTGTGCATGTTTGCGAGAAATAGCGTAGCATTTAGAATTATCAATTGATAAAACACTCCGTGATTAATCTTCCGCATGCCACTGCTCTTTTCGTCAGCTATAAACGCATAGTAAAACGTTAGATCCTCTTACGAAAGGGGAAATCTACCGTTTGTTTCACTGTCATTTCTCCGTGGGCCCCGATAATCCGCCAAGAAACCGAGTTCACCTTTGTTACATGGTTCTCGATACTTTCGATAGCAAGAATAGTTGTTACATCGTACAGTGTTAAAATAGTAATAGCAGTAATAATAGTAGTAACAATAGTAACAGTTGTCAGGTCGAGCACTCGCGTCTGCTCGCTGACACATCACGAAGACATGCGCCCCGCTCATCCACCCGTCTCTCATCCATACACGCACAGGGAACTTTGTCTTAAATTTAGCGACAAACCACGTCTTCCGGCTCGTCCATTCGCGCGTACATTCACTCCAATGTACACTTGCACGATACTCGATCGCATGCACGCATCTATTCGCTAAAACATCTAAACGACGAGTCAGCCTCGAGACAAACAGTCTCGACAGAATTCATCGAGCTGACTGCCGTGGTATACGACGATTCATGCGTCGACACTCGTGTGAAAACCATGTGAGGGTACACGCAAGAAGATAGTAGAACCTACGTATACGTATAAGAACTAAGGAAACTTAATCGAGTAGGTACGCAACCGCACAAGATCTCAAGAGTAAATTGTTCTACGCGAAGATAAAGCCTTAGGCTTGGCTCGAGAAGGCGATTAGAACGGTAGACTACCGACGAACATCGTCTCGATCATTGGTGGCGCCGGGACCAGATCCTCCAGTTTCAGGTAAAAGATACGCTGGAGCCCTTGCACTGACAGACTCCTCAGTTCCGGTAGTTTACCTAACAAACGGGACAGATAGTGCGCTTTCCTCTGCGCTTCGGCGTTATAGGTGACATGATCGCGAAGGGACGAGATTATTTTCGACTGTAGTTGTTCCATGCGATGAGGTTCCTTCAGGCCGTACCTTGCTGTAATTTTAAGCAGAGAAACATACGCGTTTTTTATCAATCGATCCAATTTCAATCACTCGATGGACATAGGGATGAACCGGTTTGTAACGAAAATGACTAGATTTCCAGATTCGCTAGACAATTTAAACGGGAAGGGGAGCCGATGTTGCGTGCAATCGTAATTCTACGACGTCGCTGAATTGGCCGAAAAGGAGCACGCACATGCAACTCGCGAGGAAAATCGCGTCGACGTATCGCGTGCAATAGACACGAACGATGGCGGTTTCTTTTCGTCGTCGCATCAATAAATAACAGGTTGATCGATAAATAATTTATCTACCAGACGATCGCGCCTAATGGAGAGTCGTCAAATAGACGAGAGAGGAATCGAGGGTAAATCGGAATAGAAAAGTAACGTTCATACTTATGATATTCTTTCGAATAAGAAAAAAACAAGAACTTCGATGAAACTTACCAGTAACGAGGGTGAGAGCACACAGACAAGCGAAAGCACTAGTGTCTACGTCGAGAATATGAAGAGCTTTGCTGAACTCGAGGATACTGTGGAGCCAATCGCCAAAGCTACGTTGACATTGTTCCAATGCCAGAACCACACCGTTGCAAAATGTCAGCTTGGTGTCTTCTGGTTTTGTACGGTACGCCAACCGAAGAACAAAGAGTTCCAGACTGGCTGACTGGAAAAGTAGCTCCTACGAACAGTAGCAACAACGAAAACTCGTGTTAGAAAACCAAATTATGGTTATGATACGTACAGTCGATGACAGTGATGTAACGAGATCGTAAATTAAAAAGTTAAACGGCGATACCGATTGATCTAGCCGTATTCAGGACCGTACGTCACGGGTAACCAAGATTGGCAGAGAATTCTTCATCGTTGACTTATCTACTTGAAAGAAAGGACTAATTCTGAGTAGACATCGTACGGCCCTGAACAAGGCTCGAACTCCTTATTAATCCTAAAATTTCTCCACTTACATGTTTCGGTCTTTAAACATGTAAACTTTAACGCCTGATCGATTTTACGACCTCGTTATATCGTTTCCACCGATATGTATAAAAGGTATACGTGAATCGTGGAAGACGAGTTAGAAATTGTTAAAAAAGCAACTTTGTTACGAGAGAATGTTATTTTCATCGGTGGCTCGAGGCTAGCAACTAGATAACCGACCAATCAGACCGTCGATTAGACATGTCGTAGGCTCGTCAGGATTGACCTTTTAGAAAATGTACAAGCTATCGATTTCTTTAATGAAAGCTTCCCTTACAGATATTGCTCGTCGATACGTAATAAACAATATATCGCGACTCGCATATGGTTGCACGAGCATATCATCCAAGGCTGACGAAAAGATTAATGAGAATTATTAATGAGAATATTTACATTACCTGATCTTCCCGTACTAAATCCGTGAAACCAGGAATCTTATCGGCAAAAGTTCGAATCACGTCGATGGACGTAGTGAGAAGATTGTAAAATTGCTGAGTCTTTTCGGCCTCTGTGATAGGCGGATCGCCAGGACTCGATTGTCGATACTGCGAATAGTCTAATGTCGCTTGATCGGGTGTCGTGTCCAAATGTGCACGAACCAGAGCTGTAATCAAGGAAACTGGAGAACTCGGTGGCGACTCTTGTGGGGATTTTGGCTTCGATGGTAGTCTACCTCGACGACCCCTCAAGGAATCCGTCCTTACAACCTATTAAACGAATAACTTTTGTTATATCCTTCCGAATTCTCAATATTCTTCCGAAGAATAATGTTTTCAACGTGTGCCAATATTTTTTACTTTGTTATCTTGTTTTAATAATTTTATAATCGGTATTTGTATATTTTTCATGGCAAGTAATTTGTTCTTAAGAATTGGTAAATGAATTCGAACTTACCTCTTTCACCATACCGACCATCAAGCACTTCTGGAAGCGACAAAATTGGCAACGATTCCGTCGGCGTTTGTCAACGGGGCAAGCTTTCTCTGCTAGACACACGTATTTTGAGCCTTTCTGCACGGTTCTCTTGAAGAACCCTTTGCAGCCCTCACAGGTACGCACACCATAGTGTTGACACGCTGCCGTGTCGCCACAAACAGCGCACAATTGACTGGGACTCGGCGGTGCTCGTTCGTTGCTGGTTGTGCTTCCAGGTGACGGAGAACTCACAGAATTTCCAGTGCCTCCGCTTCCACCGCGTGCTTTCGGGGATTCTGTACTGCCACTACTGTCAATGAAAGACACGTTTCTTTAAAATCTCAGAACTTCAAAATATTACATAAAATTCCTTTCTTTTCGAACGAACAAAGTCGGGAAGGAAGTTCATCTCGGATGGACGCGTTAGTCTTCCCGGATAAATACCATATTTTAATGTTAAAAAAGAAAACGAAATTGTATAGTCGTTTATTCGATAATTGATTCATTACAAATGGTTCAAGAGCTTATATAAAATTGTTCAAAAAAGAAAGAATATCCAACAACTACACTGCTCCAAATAATTAAAAAACTCTTTTTTATGTTATATCCATTCCCAGCATTATTATGTTAATGTTTACATTTACGGCAGTATCATACGAACAACATGTCAATTTGTACGAAGCCTATAAAACTTCTTCACTTGATTAACAATAGATCCGTTCATAATAGAGATTCTCTAATTGTTTTCAACAGTACACATTAACATTGAAATCAATATTCCCCGTATAATGAAAGTCGACTACGATTCATTACCTCGCAGACTCTGACCTCTGCGTGGGTAGAGACGCCCTCCGTGGACGAGGCGTTCCTACGACGACGTTGTCGACGGTAGGGTAATTGTCCGTTGGTGCAACCGGTGTGGCACCGCCAGTTATGGTCGGTGATGGACCATATACCATAGGTACAGTGACCGCTGCACCATATGGCGAGTCCTGTCGATGATTCGATGGGGGAGGAACAGCCGTGGTCGGTGTCGGAGCCGTTTCTGTCGCGAAATAACCTTGATGATTATGATGATGTTGTTGTTGCGGAGGAAGTGTTGACTGTTGTTGTTGATGGTGATGATGAAGATGTTGTTGCCTGTGGTCGTGGTAGGGCAATGTGGGTGAAAATTCGGTGGGATAATGTCCGGTGGCGCATGGATACACCGAGTTATCGTAACATTCTGCCTCGTCCATCTTGATGCCGAGAACCTGCAGTTCCTGTCTGGTGTACCGTTGAGCCGTGTAGGTTTCTTGGAAACTTGGCAGGGGTGTAGAACTGCTGCTCAGACAGATCAGAATTAAATGTCAGTGGACCGGTCGACTCGTCCGAACGAAATGCCAGCTACGATCTTTCTTCATGCTACCGATGATGATCGTTAAATCACACAATGAAACGTGCAATCGCGTAGAACAAGCTGATTCGCAGAATCGTAAAAGTAATGACAGAATGCCAACTATGATTTATCTTTTACCTATCGGCCAAATCTAAGATTCTATCTGTGAAAGGTGAAATGCAGATTGAAAGCAACGAGCGGTACCTAAGGGAGTCTGGTTGCACGTCCTCGGGAAGAGGAGCTGCTGATGGAGGCGGTTGTGGTGGTTGTTGATGATGTACCGTTTGTTGTGCCTGGGCTGACTCGTCAGCCGTGGGTACACCTTGCGGATTACCCAGCTGTAGTTCTGGAAATGGGTCCAGCTCCTCCGGTAGACTTCCCGCATCCGCTGGATCCGTGTACGAGGCACTCAATAAATCCGCCAGAGTGCTACATCCGAAAGGACTCTAGAAAAATCGCATTGAACCTCGGTTGGATCATTTTCAATCGCGAACTGAGATTTCATTCAATTTTTGTAAAATCGACAACTATTCAACTATTTAAAGTTTTCGAAGCTGCACCAAACTCGAACAAAATCTTTTTTACGTTTGGAAAAAAGATTTGATAATTTTTTTTATATTGTTTCAGTGGATAAAGAACATCAAACAACGGTTAATTGGACCACGAAATATCTGTCGATCTTTGATAATTCAATTCCGTGGTACTGGTACACTTTTTCTATTGTTTCTACAATGTCGGACAACGTCGGGAGAGCCGTGCGAGCGGCAAATCGAAGTACTCGACTGCAAGGCGGTAACATTGTTCGACCACAATTGCGAGCCGTGTCGAGACATCGATGTACAGTTGAGGTGCGCAGTGAGGATGTCGGAGAAGAGCGAAGTGGGCTCTTGTATCGCGTGTTGTCTGTAACTCAAACAGTCACGCGGAGATTCCTACGTTTAATCGAATCGAACGAATCTCTTCTTTCTAATCCAAACTCGCTATACTCGTATAAAATCCGTACTTGGTCCACGTGACTCTAATAATCGTCCAATACTATCTTACCCGTTACGAACACCGATGTCTCGATTTATAATCTCTTTCCCTATATTATTATAAACGATCTTTAATACGAATATTACTATAAATATCGGCTGACATTTTACTTAAAGATATTAAGGTCGACTGTCGCGTCGATATTGCATAAATAAAAATATCAGCGTGAGACATATAATAATTAAAGCAACATTTATTTCTCCGAGAAGGGAAATGAAAATCGAGTGGAAGACAACATGGACGCAACAAGGACACGGACGAACGTCTGGCCAGGTAACTATTGGAGGATATCAGCACGATGGAGGTAGGATGGGGTGTGGATATTCAATTTGCCGGGTTGGTTCCGCTTCTGAGCTGACATTTCGTTCATCGCTCCCTCGAGAACCGACGATCGAATTGTCAGCCTACCATAACCCTGACTACGGCCTCCTAAACGGCCTCTCGAAGCCGTTCAACCCCCCATTCTTCCTTACGAAACTTCCTACGAGCAATTACGACACCATGAAAGCGTGGCTGCGTGTAACTTCTCTACGTAGGATTACTAATTTCGTGGTACAGCTAGACCAAGCGTTGTCAGCCGTTTAATTACGCGTGACGATCCCGCGGACAGACGTTTTCAACGAAAAGACTTTCCAAGACGGAAAATGAACATAAGAGAAGGGATAGAAACAGGTAGGACGACACTGGAGATCCGGGTACGTGGGCAGGAATGCAGATGGTGCGCGATAAGCGAATGCAGATGACGATCAAGAACGCCGGAACGTAGGAGGGCAGATCTTGTTGCGGGTCGAGCTAGACTCGCGGAGTTCGAAGACCACGGAACAGATAAGATAGTGAAATAGTGAAAGTCCCGCGAGCCCGAGCGACCCACTAAATACGGGATTCGATAATTACCAGCTGGTTCCGCCAGACGACGTTCACGTAAATTCCGACCGCGTTAAGAAACATGTTTTCACTTATAGTTACAGAGGGCTGTTATTAACAATTTTTTTGTCTATTAAGAACGACAAAGTCTAATTCTAAATCCGGATACACGAAATAGTACTAAAGAAAATTGAAGGCAAGGTGTCACTGACCGCGGGAAAACTTCCGAAAAAGCAAATGCTGCGAAAAACGTGAAATAGGGTAGTATCCTAAAGAGCTACGCGAGATTTGGAAATATAAGAAAAAAAGATGGATCATCGATCGTAATACGACGTTGAGAGTAATGTCGCGCAAAAAAGGGTGCGCGAAGCGCATCAGAGTGAATTCTTGCTGACCTGATTATAATTAATAATAAAGAATAAAGGGGAAAGGGTTTGAAGAGCGAACCTGGACATTACATTACCTGCGTCTGTAGGAGAAGCATGCTTGATGCTACCGTGAACGCGGTGGTTGTCGTGGTTGTAGAAGACTGATTCGTGCAGGCGAGAACTGGAACAGTAGTTGTTGCCTGCCGTTGATGCCGCTGGCGATGTGGCTGTTGCTGTTGCTCTACGTCGTTCCGTGTAATAGCCACCGCACGCTGACTACCGTTGCTGTTATCGCTGTCGCCGTTCGGCGAATGCAATTGCCCTGCAACAGAACGCAACACATCCTGAAGCTACTGCTAGCAGCGAGATCGCTTTAAATTCCTTCGACTTAATGCGCCGATCTTAAACATTATGCATCTTATAAAACCAATTACAGAGGCGGCTAAGCAATCTACGACAGTTCGACTAACGCATCTCTCTACATTTTTTCCTTTCTGTAATAAAACGTCGCTCGCATATAACGTCTATCGAGGACATTGTTCCAGAATATGATGAAAAGTTCTTTGGTCCAAAGCCAACGCGTTTATTGTTTCATGATGAAACAAAGAGGGATGAGAAACTAAACTTTCTGACACGTATTCCCCGCGATGACGCGTTGAATGTACGCGCCAGACTATTTCTATCCTACAAAGGTACCATGATCTTTTCTTTCTTTTGTGTCCAGACGTGACGCGAATCGAGAATTTAGTTAACAACTGCGTACGTACAATATCTGCGATATTGAGAGTGACCGGTGTCCATGGTGATCATCTCTGCGACCAATTTAGAATCGAGAGGCCTCGAACTCGGACGAATTTGGTTCCGTGAGAGACGAACGCGTTTGCACAGATCGATTCTTAGAAGTACGAGTAAATTTCGACCACCAGGCCAAGGATGGCCTGGCAGCCAGTGGAATTCGGAAACGACTTTCACTGGTTCCCGTTTTTCTTGTTTGACGCTACTCGTTTTAACCGGTTGTTATCACTATCTGGTACCGACTTATTAGTCGTCGAATTCTCGTCGTCGACTGAGGTCCTCGACGCCGAGGTTTCGTCCTATATAGGGTAGTTCCGACACCCCAGGGAGACATGAAATCATTGGCATTTAAAATACTACCGTCCTATGCAGACAGCCACCATACCCCCTGCTCGATTATTATTACGCGATATTATCCCTAACGCCCGAGGGATGACTATACCTCGTCCCGTCAACGAAGAGATCGCTCGCCTTTTATCTTTAGAATCTATGCATGAAACGAACCTTAAAAGAACGTAGGAATATAGGAAAAATTGTCAATACCTGCCATCACATTCCCATCATTTTCATTATCACCATAGTTATTACAATCTTTATTTTTTTTACTAAATATCGCCTCACTCGATTCTTAGAATAATATTACCACACTTCGTTCGCTACAATTCTCTCACAAAGGCTAGAAATTGATACGTTTCGATTAATTGATACGTTACGTAAAGAGGAACGAATAGAAAGTGACATTAACAAGTGATGGGTTAAACAGATGCGTTCTGCTCTTTTGAGTTCTCCATCCTTTCGACTCGTTGAAGGATCAGGGAAGATGCGAACGAGAGATAGTCACGGTCACCTAGACCGGCGATTTGATTGAATTTCGCAATGGGGATCGTGAGAGGACCACCCAGTGGTTTTTCACGTCGTGAAACATGGCATAGCCGAGTCGTAAACGATTCCACCGTGGCGGAGATTAATCGTAGAGGGGTGTAGAGGGTGCGACGTGATTCGATACGATAGCGACACCGGTTATGGCGAATTAAAAGGGACTGCACACAAGCCTTGCTTGATAAGTATCGATGCAAACGCGGCTGGCATCGGATCTATACGGCCATAAATCTCAACGCAGTCAGATCGATCGGGCTAGAAGTCTGTCATTACCTAACGAAAAGTCATAAATGTTGCCTGTATAGCCCACTCTCTTTCTCTCACCCGTACCTTTAACCTTTTCCTTTCCTCTCTCGTTGTAACCCGTGCAAGGTGGTTGCTCCGCCAATTAAGATAGCTCGATCCAAAACAATGAGCCCTATCAGACAGCGAGGATCAGCGAGACCGCGAAGGAGAGGCGCGAGTGGAACCGATCCCACCTACGGGAGCGCATACTAGAGAAAACAGGCTGCACCTGAGCCGGTGTGCACGTGCACGGAAGGACTCGATTAACTTCTACAACGCTAGCACCGACAGCACCGTAGGCAGGGTAAAGGCAGAGGTAGCCAGAGTAGGGTAGCGAACGGACGAGCAAGAGTAGGGTTAGCCGAACAGCGTGTGCCAAGTGGATTACACCGGTATACACGGCCCTCCCACGAACCACGCCTCTCCACGTGCCACCACGTGCAGCCACGCCGCGCACAGCCACTTGCTTCGTTTCTCAACAATTTGCTCTCATGAATTAACCACTCGTTCCTTCCAGTCTCCTGTATCTGCTCTTCCTTTCGCTTCCTTCTTCTCCACTCTCGATCGTCTCGCGAATACCGTATCCAATGAAGATTGGAAGGATCGGATGGATGTGGCACGAAGAGCTTTGAATAATTTTCTATGTGAATACATAAGATTGCTTTGACAAATAAGATAACATTACGCAGGACTATTAAACGCTGTTTGTGTGTCGCTAGATATGGATGAAGAGAAAAATACGCACTGTCGTAGATCATCGTGTTAATAGACAGATTCCGCGGTTGTGTAATTGAACTGAGGAATTCTGGACATTCAGAAATTGCGAAAGACTTCTGTGTATAGTTTGTAAGAGTCGTTGAGTGATACATATCTCGGGAAGACAGGCGTGAAAATTTTGCACGATTTTTCATATCGAAACGACCCACTTTCCGCTTGAGAGAAGAGTCATCACTGACGTCACTGTTACTTGGTAGCATCGGACGAGTGTACAGCCACAATTAGGCATGAAATTCCTATAAGTTACGGGCTAATTGCAACGATTGTCCAGTCACGTGTTTTCATTTCATGGCTTACCAAGATAATTGATATCCTTCATGAATAATTCATTCTGGCAGCGAGTTTCTTTCTAACGTGTCGTTTATGAGAAAACCCGTAGCTACGAGGAGAAATAGAGAGAGAGAGATGGAGATAAAGAGAAAGAAGGACGCTATTAATAAACGCATCGGAGGACTTTTCTTCGTTACAACGTTACCTTCGAACCTCGAGAATTATATTGCCGATCAATCGACGCGTCTCGTATGCAGGCACACCTAACGACGTTAGCAACCGGTGGTGGGTGAGCGTGCGTGCACGAGAGAAAGTAGGACCTGATCATGTCTTGCAGCCGTACGCGACATATAATCGCGTACCGAGATATCTTCGATTTAAAGCTCGCATCGGTTCGCCCACACGAGCCGAGCGTCTCTACAGTTGGACGATCGTAATTAACCCTTTCACTACTAAGTAGGGACGGTCGTGTGCCAGCCTTTCGTTTGCCTTTTTCCTTTTAGCAGCTATGCTCATCGCATTTTACTTCTCTGGAAGCTGGCATTACTTTTCCAATTTCTCTTATTTTCACGCCTGATTTTCGCATTCAGAGATTTTAGTGGAGAGATTGTTTTCAAAGTCGATACTGCGAAGTCTATACAATGATGGCAAAGTGCTATACGATATATTCGGATTTTATTAGATTTCTAGCACGTGACTCTTAGGATGTTTTAAGTTTTTAAAGAACTTCGTTGTTTATTGTGTGCATCTTTTTTAGAACGTTGACTTTCATTTGCTATGTTGCTTCGGTTACTTGTATTTTTCTTAATATCTTGTATTGTTATTTTTTTTTATTAAAGATTCTTGCTTTTGCGTTCTAACGCTTTGTTTTCATTGCTGAGATTCTATCCTCAATTGTCCTTATATTTTTATCGCCGAATCTCCTTTTTTGCGTTCTTTCTTTTAAGTTGAAATTCCTGTTCTGACGTCCTTGCACTGTTCGTTACGGGGAATCCCAATTTCATCACATTGGAATTTACTTCAAGAAAGTATTGCAGAAGGGAAAGAAGCTGCCATTCCATTCGGAATATAGACTGTGGATGAACTAGTAACCATTGATTTACTATAAAGTTGATAATATCCAGGGTGAGTACTCGATCAGATGGCAATTGTATTAGTTCAGGCAATCTTCATATCTTGTTCGGACAGTTCTTGTATTTACACAAAAATTGAAAATATGGGAATGGCACTAAGAACATATTATTTACATACATACATATTTTCGCTCCATTAATCTACGATAGACACTGTACATCGCAGATTCAGATTCAGATAGAAATCACCAAACGTGTTCATAGCAATTAAGATAATTATAAGTGAAAATTGTGATTTTAGTATAAGTAACCATTGGGTGACCCTATGAAATAACTATATGATGGATATCATCCATATCTGGTAATTGGTTAAGAGGTTTGCTTGCTAAGTAGTATACAGTAGTATACAGTAGCTGCGGGCATTTTGGAAATTGCAGAAAAGGCTCAGAAATTGAATTTCTCATTCTCCGTGAAAAATTCATGATAGTCACTTTTTACAGGATTTAACGAACAGTAAACAAGCTGGTTACCAGCTCTTTAGTATTATCGCACTCGACTCGATTATTTTTTAATAAAGTACATATACATGTACACGTATCATATTGATTTCAAATCTTGACCCACTTACCTAATGTGCACTAATCATTGCAGATGCTGCATCATCCGATCTCCCTACCATTAGGAGGCGAACTTTAATAGCTATGTACCACTGATTATACTATTAATTTTTCTTAGTCAGTCGTATCCTGTAGGCATCGCGAAACTTATTTAACACTTTCACTATTAAATTGAAATAATTTTCTTTTTTCTTTTTCTTCCTCTCATAAGAGATGAAATTTTATTTTAATTTTTCCGTAATCCAAATCGAACGACTATTCGAATATTGAGAAATATTTATTTCCCTATGTCGTGTAATATATGTGCGAATTTCGAATATTTTTGAATAAAGAATATTTCCTTCTGTGTTAATTTAGCATGGTTTCGTGTCATATATCTTTTCACAGCGTGGAAAGTCGAATGAATCACGGGATCGTCGAATCGGACGTAAGATAATTTGAAAGTTTCCATGCTACGTGTACTCTAAAACTGGTCCAGCGTATGCACTCGGTGCAGCTTTCTCTTTCGCTGAATTTAGTGAAAGATTGATGACATCGCAATTAGGATTACAACAATCTCTCCGGGAATCCTGAGTCACCCTCGTGTCGCGATCACGTTCCATCCGAAGCCTGATACGTGCTTATCATCGTTCTCGACAGTTCATTAGCAGTCCATTCACCGAGACCGAATTATCACCAGCTTCGTAATTCGCCGAGTACGGTAACCTTCGCGTAACGAAAAAAAAAAAAACGTATCAAAGAAAAAGATTCGTAACCATCCAACATGCTAATCACTCTATCAAACAATCATTTCGCTGGATGTATTCCTCGAGGATTTACCTTTCCTATTCGACAAGGATTTCACTGCAATTTCACAGAAAACACACAGCTTGTATCTTTTATTGCTATCATAAACATTTCCACATAGAGAGATACTGCGCGAACCAATAGGCCGCTATCTACTGGCCGTTCGACAGTACGTTTGGTTTCCTACGTTTACAAACGCAATCCTTCGATCGACAACCTCGAAGAAGGAGCAAAATGCAACGCTTACGGAGAGGAGAGAAGAAACACGGATCGAATCACGGATCCGTGAAAGCAGGACCAGGAAAGCCAAGCTGAAACAAATTGTCCAGATACCCTGGAAAGATTAGATACGTTCTCGGTGGATTGACCTCTCCCGATAAAAGGCTGCTCGATAGCTAGCGCGGCCAATAAGAATACAAAGGCCGTTTCAAACGCTCGCGAGCTAGTCGCGGCTCGCGTGGTCCGGGTTAGAGTGCGGCTTACGGTGTCGAACGAGGTGAAAGAAGAGCTTCGACGTCGAGCTACGCGAGGGAGGAGAGAGAGAAGGAGGATACGGAGAGTCGCTTGCGACACGCAGGCTCGAGCAGCCAGGCTGATAGGTAGGTAGGTAGGTATATCGCCCCCTGACCCCGAAGAACTACCGTGAGACCGGCTTAGCTCCGGCCGGAGCACTCTCCTTTGCTCTCTCGGCGTGCACTGCGCGTATGCACACACGTACACACACCACGCGTGTACACAGGCCAGGCGCCGTGGAATAAAGAAGTGGGAAGGGTACACAGTATGCCGTGACACGACCGAGAAGAATAAGAAGAACAAGAAGAAGAAGAAGAAGAAGAAGAAAGAGCAGAAGAAAGAGAGAGGAAGAAGGAGGAGAAGGGAACGACACGACGAAGGATGTGTGACTCGTGGGTGCAGCTGCAATGCAGCCCGGCTGCATTCAGTGGCACACACAGGACGATAGCTGGGCTTTTCGATGGTACGCCAGGATTATCCTCGCTCGCGAACAAATACCATGCAACGAATTTCGTAATGGTTGCAAGCATGACCGTGGTTTACGAGGAATCTTCTCTTTTTCCCTCGCTGCATGTGTGCACGATTTGATTAGGACTCTTATCGCGAAGAATTTTTTCAGATTTCTTTCTTTCTCTTTAAGTCGGGCTAGTTTGGATTTTCTTTTCGTGGATTTCGAGGCAGAGATGGCACTGCAGAATAATAGTTAGATGCTGAAGACTCCCGAAGGCTTTTAAGAGAAAGTTGTATATGGACGTGGTTCGGGTACGTTTTGACGGAAGATGAATCGTAATTGTGAGTGTACTAGACAACTGCCGAGAAAATAAAAAAAGATACAGGTTCTCATAAAGTTTAATGACTTTTGGATATCCCCATTCGCTAATCGTACGATAGGAGAAAGTATCTGCAACGTCGATACACAGGAACGATGTAAGCTGTTTCCCCTGCACGTGGATGCCTCGAGCCGTGACACAAAATCGTCGGCGAATCGCACGAAACACAATGTGTATCACGTTCAACGGTAAAATAACCGTTTACAGAGACACCCTGTACATCCTGGGGAAAGTCCAGCCATAAAGCTACGGCGAAAAAAATCTCTATCGGCGATATGGTCGCGCAGTGGATCGTCGTTCGCCGATATTCGGACGGGTCGACAGAGCAGTAAATTATCGACGATCCGTGAGCGGGAGAACGCGGGAACCAAGCAAAAATCTCCGTGCATAAATCAGCAGGCTAGAAAAGTGCCGGACAATAATTACAGGCCATGGAATTTTACGAGAGACTGTCTTAACGCTCGGCCTGGAAACGAAGAACAAACACGACAGGTCAGTAATGATTCTTCGTCGCGTAATTCGCTATTAACTTAATCGAGCATCGATTCCTACGAAACCATTCGTAAGTAAAGACAACGGGAAAGAGAAAATGACGACAGGCGTGAAAAAAAAAAGAAAAAAAAAGGAAGACTCGAACGAAGAGGAACGTGGATGCGGCCAAACGTAGGCAACTTTTTCTAGGCGTCGCGTAAGCAATCATCCTGCATACTTCGGATGAAAGAATAAGCAAATAGAAAACCAGCCGTGCCGCTCGCTACCAGCGTTGCAATTATATTTCCAGTGGCGCATCGTGTTGTGAAATTCGACATAATTTCGTCATCCTTCGGTGGAAAGGAAGGAAGAGCGAGTCAAAGAGAAGGGATACGTTTAAAAAATTCATACACGACGACGATACGGGAACATTCGGATTCACGCGTATCGAAACGAATGGCGTAGGGAGCAAAATGGCTGCACGACGCGGCTCCACCCACATCCTGATCTTCGCATGCGTGTTCCACGCTCTCATATATCGATCCTTTGATTCCTCTTCGGTCGAAGAATGGAGAGGAAAACAAAAGAGGCGACGCGGCAGAATATCGCGAAGCGTGTGCCTCGACAGGCGTCGAGATCTCCGGAGTAGGATCGGGGATTTCCCCGATTTCACGACACGGAAACCCACGTTACAATTTGTTTGCTGTCGGAAAGTACTTTGCACTATCTTTCACGAAGTTAACTCCACGTGATCGAAACTATCACCATGTCTGTTGCAATTATCGTTGCGATAAGAACTCGACCGTTTTATCTACGGAAAATTGATCTATAAAAAAAAAGACCAACGAGAAAAAGAATGAACGTATGACAAAAAATTAGCATAAACAGCTCACATACGTATGTCTCTGGGTTATTAGTATCATAATTAATGATAATAACGTATTTATTGAGTTAGTTAATTATGATGATTCGATTTGAAATTAGTAATTACAATATTATCGAGATTCTACCGCAAACACAAACGCGATAGTGGAGGACCGATAATGCACGGAAAACTGAAAAAAAAGTATTGACGAAGTTGTTTAATCACTTTTCGTTCGCGTTACGTTAAGGAAAAAAGGAAGAGAGAGACGCGTGTGTTGCGAGATGATTCAACGTGTTCGGCGCGAGGGTCGGTGGTGGACAGTTATGCAAGGGGCCGTGTTTGGCGCGTCCGCTTTGGCAGGTTCAACCGGTCTTAATCGCGATCGAGTCGACTTCGTCCGATCGAAACTAGTCAGGTTTCGGCTGGAAACGGCCCCAGACGAAGCTAACGTTTATTACCGACTATTTGAATATTAATAAATGATTTTCTATCGGCACGTGTCAGCTATCGTGTTTCGTAGGACGCGCGTCATACTACGTTCACCATTTTTCGATGACTACTAATGAAACTAATCCATTTGCGTTCGTAAGTGGTAGATCTATAAAACTGGACGAAAAGTGAACGAGATGCATGCGTTGCAACGCGTGAAACGTACGTTCTAGAGCTCGTAATTGCTTCCAGATTTGGCGTGAGTCTTTCTCGCTCGATCGCTTCGAAGCTGAGGCCTTGGTACGAGACGACGCACAGATGCTAAAGTTGTTTCTTTTTGGCAACTTTTTGGAATAAGAGAAACGAAAAATTTCCTTAGATTTTTGTTACCTTAGCATCGTATTAATTTATATTTGTCGGTAGACTTGAAGTTAAGAATTCTTTAGGATTAGAAGATAATCGTACGCCGATTCTATGAGAGTTGCAGGCTAAATAAGGAATTAGACGGTTTAACGTTTCGTGAATCTGTTGAAATTCCACGGTGAAAGGATTACGTTGGATACTTATTCCATTTTATTGGCGCAGTCGATCATTCGAGCGGCTTTATATTCCACTATAAATTGTTCCATAGTCTAAAAGCCTTATCTGCTACATAAATTAGACATTCAGGTGCAAATACGAAGAATTTATGCCATGCTTCGAGCATCTCAAGGCTGAGCGCATACATATATAGCAGCCTCGTTATCGCATCCTAATTATTGCACATTTTACCTTCCTCTTTTATTCCTCCTTTTACGCTATTCACGAATCCTTATTACAATCAAGGCTCTGTTCTTCGGTACTTGACATTTGTCAGGCCGTTTCAATACTCCAGTCCATTCACTCGTCGAACAGCGAGTCGAATCTTCCAGCGGTGATTCGTCCGAAACGAAGCGTCTTCGACACGGCTCGACCGCGATTGGTAATTTGCGATTATCACGCATAATCTCATCGATTTCCAGAAATAAAACACATAGGAATAAATCGCGACTAAGACTGGAGTGAGACGTCCTCGAGGCGAGACTATCGTCGCAGCGCTCAAGGACGACCACGATTCGTCGCTATTCGGTGATAAAATGCGGCATCCACGTGCGTGTAATTCTCACGCGAATTCGCCTGCTGAAGCGAGCGACGTTACATTCTCGAACATCTCCCTGTAACTCCCTTGCTTGTACGTGCGTATATTCGTGTCGAACGGATCGTTTCCTTTCCCCGTCGCGCCGTACGATACCGGTTGCTCGTCCTCTCACTCTCGTCGTCCAGATCTCGATGATGTACGCACGCACAAGAGCGACTAGGAACGACATACTTTCATCGAATTCGATGCAGAAACGAATTTCAATCGAGTGCGATCGATAGAGGGCGAGAGGGAGAAAGAGAAAAAGAGAACCAGTCGAGGAACTTCTCGCAGAACCTCTCGAGAGCGTGGGTTTCTAATCGTCGTGGTTGAAAGTATACGAACGTAGAGAGAAGTCCGCCATTCTAATTAATGTTTACCGCTCGATCGGCGAATTATCTCCTCGATTGATTCAACGAGATGCTTAGGTTATTTATATTTAGTTCTAGGAAAAGTCGACTTACAATGTGTCAGTCTAATGCCGAAGCTGCGATTCTTCGATTCTCTTCTTGCAATTTCGATATTGTTTTGAAGAACGCAGCGGCACATGAACTAAAGGACTATTCGAATCATGTTGCTGTTTTACCTTGGAATATCAACACCGTTAGGATATAAAAAATGTAATAGTAAACAAACTCAGGCTAAAACGATGTCGCCGCTACATGCAACCGTCAACCGAAGTTGAATTTAAACTTTTCCGTACTCCCTCGACCAGTATAAATAAACAAACGCGATCGTTAAGACGACCAGTTTTCAGTCTCAGTCTTGAGCATTTTTATCAGCGAATCTGTCTTTAACGAATCAGTTAGTATCGAGCGTTCTTATCGAACATTCTTACAACGACCAGTATCGAGCGATCTACGATTGACTCCGTATTTTGTATTATGTTTATAAATATTTTAAAAATACATTTGACGGCTTCAATATCAAATTAGCCTTGTCACGAATCAACAACGCGACCAACCGTCCTCCGCAAGACTATGCCATTTAATCGTCGACAGGAAACTTTTAAGTGTACAGGCACTAGCCTCGATTATGTAATCTTAAAGATTCACTTCGATGGTATAAGCAATCGACGCACAAGCGTCACTTGAAAACAGAATTAATTTGTGCACCGGTTGCGGCACGTGCTGGCGAGTTTATCTGCATAACGATCGCCAGAGGTTCCAGACCGCATACGGTCCATCAATTACGTGATTCCTGTAGGTTCGCGTCGCGCGAACTGTTCTCGACGACAGCTTGTCTCGAGCGTACAGCGCTACACCATCACCGGGAGACAAGACGGATCCACAGGAGTTGAGGCTCGAACGGTCGGCTTGAAAAAGCATCGGCGAGATCCCTATCGGTTCAATCAACGCCGTACGAGGCTGTAATCGCGCTTCATCAAGACACGTCTCACGCCTGCTGATCGTGGGGGGTTCACGGTTTTTGTTCTTCCTTCGATCGAGGACAATATTCTCTCGATGTGTAGTCATCGAAATCGTGTAATTGAACGATCAACGGGAACGCTGGAATTCCTTTTTTGCATCGATCGACCGATGTATCGCACTTTTCATCGTAGACACGACGATCGACGGTAACGAGGAACCAATTATAAGAAACACGTTCTCCCTTCAAGAAGCAAGCACGACGAAATTATTACCAGCTCCTAATGCGATTCCTCGCTTGCGCAATTCCACTCGTTGTCCCTAAAGGATTCTATTTCTTCGTACTACGACCGAGCGAGCCACCGATCTTCGAGTCTCGAGCGTTAAATCAGACACGGCGGACGTTGCCAGCGAAACGCGTAAATACGGGACACGCGCGATTACACGCGATCCAAGTGGAAGACGTGCTTGCCACCTCGCGAATGTCAGATGCACGAGGAGGCTGCAACCGGTCGACACGTCGAAGAGAAAGGATTTACCGGGGTCACCGCGTCTACGCGGCACGTCACAAGGAAGATAACCACCGACTAATAGGGTCACTTAGGCTAAAGCGTATGTGTTCAATCAAAAAGAAACTTTACCGGACAGGTTTCTTCGTGGCACGAGTATTGGTTGCAATATACCAAGCAATCTCAGGCTGAAGAAACGTTCGTGGGAAACCTGTAGCAAGTATCAGTCCGAGCGATCTTTGTCCGATCCTACACCGTAAATCCACGTTCGAAACTTGCCAGAAGGTACTGACTTCGTGTCTCGGAACCCGTATAAACGTGTGTCGATTAAAAATTCGTTGTCGCTAATGGTTGACGCGTAAGAAGAATCTCGTTTGCCATTCGTGGCTGTCCAAGAAAAATACACGGCGAGGCCGCGTATGGTATTACGGAATGGGATGAGATGGATCGACGATCTATCGCAAAAAGCTAGATCGAGCGAAGAAACCTCGTGCTCGAGGCCTTTCTCGATTCGGTCCTTCGGTTGTGCGTCTGGTTCTACCTGTCGGATGTCGCAAGCCGGTAGCATCGGCTGGCTCGATTAAGCGATCAAAGATCGATTAAGCGAGCAGGTTTTTCCGTCGCTGTTTTCTAAAGTCTCTCCTCTCACTCGACGAGAAAATCGAAACAGCCGTACGATACCGTAATTGAAATAGCTGACGCCTTTTTGCCACCGCGGCGAACGCGTAACATCAACGTGTTCGCCGGTTACATGTCGGTTTAAGGCGAACTATGATAATGCGTCGGCTAGAAAGCGACCAGAGACGTGGAATCGACCCAGGCTAATAAGACTCGATCAATTTTTACCATGTTGTAAACATGAAACAACGACGCAGCTGTTACCTCGTTTGGAACACTGTAGCGGACAAGCGTGGAGTAGAATGAGCGGTTACTAGTCAGACACGCGTTCCTACCTCCTCCCTCCACTAATACATCGTCGCTGTGTCACGAACAATTAATTTCTCGTTTCAAGAACGTTCGATCTACCGTATCCCATTAATCATTCCTTTCGTTAGATCATTTACAGAAACAAAAGGATTACAGAAATCGCGTTATTCACCCTTCAGTTTAGCATCCATTTAACGATCTACTGATTTTCCCATACGATAACCGATGCGGCATCAAAACCAGCGAGGAATAGCGAAGTCTCGAAATCAATTCCACGATCTTTTTCACGATATCCGCAGGCGAAATAGCTTTCACGTAATGTCTTTTAACATCCCCACCATAAAATCGAACGCAGTTCGTCTGCCAGGTTCGGGCAAATTCGAGTACGGAAATCAACGAACAGGTAGACATAATCCAACGAATCTCGTAATAGGTACCCTAATCCCATCCAGCTTTCTACATCGCCCGCGGCGGGGACTCGTTCGCGCGCGCACGTTCGCTCTACGCCACGCCAAGCGAATCGCACGACGACGGAACACGCTTCAAGGGCCGAACGTTTCTCATGCTTTGCCGATTCTTTCTTCGTTCCTACTCCCATCTACATCCCCTCTTTTTGGTTTTCGTGCGCGACCATTTGGATGCAAATTCACGACCGATGTATGTCGTCACTTTGCACGAATCGAGCGTATCGAGATGCGTCAATCGAAAGTACCGTTTCACACTTTCTTGTCCGTTCCTCGTTGTTCTCTTGGCTCGGTCGACGATTTGGCGATAGGAAATTTCCAATCTCTCCCTTCGAATGGAAATGAATAAATAAATCCGTTGCTTCGAGGAAGAGACAAAATCGACGGTCTTTCGATGTATAGAACGAATCAGACGCTGATTTAGAGAATGAGCGTGAGTACGTTAGAAGGTGACTTGACTGAATTCTCCAACTTTCTCAACGATCGTTGCGATCGGACTTCGATCAACGAGACACGTGGGTACCCTCTTTCTGATTATAGCTTTCTAGGTCGTTCGTTATTTCTTATCAATAGATTGCAAATGTTTTCGTAGACACAATTAAAGAAATCTGTATAGAGATCTGATTTACCCACTAAATATTATGGCAATTACTTTGATTTTTTACGTATTACACGTGTTCCATACGTAAAGTTTAGTTTCAAATTTCCTATAAATATCCGGAGTCTACTAATAAAATTTCTAAGACATCCCATTACGACTTTAATCATCCATAGGTACGATAACCCGAATATCTACCAAGCAATAGAAATGTGATTTAATGAAAGGTGGTTTAAATGCATTTTAAGTGTATGCTTTGAGGAAAATTTGAGTAAAGTGAAAAATGAACACAGAAAGGTGCTCGACAATCTCGTTGTCTATTCTACCGATACCAAAAATATATCTATACGCACACGCGCCCAGTAAAATACGGCCAGGAGCAAGGTAACGGAATACGTAAATGCTGCGAACCTCTCGAACGTGTTTGCTCACGTAACTCGTACTAATGATACGTTAAATCGCCACGAGGGAGTAATTGCAGGGCTGTTGGTCGTGTATGTGCCAAGTAAGTGGCTACAAGTAAGTAACACGTACGTATTGATACGTGATACGTTTCATTGGATACCGATGTGTATTATTCTTGCAACCGGAATAGCGATATTGTGTGTTGAACACGTTCGGGGAAGACAATCGCTCGTCAGAATGCAAACAGGGTGGTACGCCCGTGAATTCTTCCGACACCGTGTAACGCGATAAACACAAGGGGATACGAACGAGTGATCTATAATTATTGGGAAATCCGATACACGTGTCTCAATAATGCAACACCTTGGGTGACTGGCGGACTCGTGAATACCGCCTCCTGTTTACCGTAGCAAGCTTGTAATCTTTATTATTCGCTGGAAAGATTCAATATACTCGTCGCTCAAACATGAAGTACATACCAGCATGGTATTCAGATTTTGATCGATACAAGCTCTGAATTTAGAATCCAATTTATCGATGACGGAAAGACCTTTTATTCTATGGAACGGCAATTCCCATCGGGTTGACGCGTCCAATGAAGTACTTAACCGTTCCATACCGATTCCTTTGGCACTCGAACGACTTGACTCGAAAGATAATCATCGACCGGCACAATGCAGACGGCCTGACCGTAGTTTGAACCCATCTGACACGATCGTAACGCGATGAATGCGAACAGATAAAGGCTCGTGCATCGCCGGGCAAATTATAGTCGCGGCCGCAATTTCATTACGAAATCTAAGCAACACACGTGGGCAAGCATCGCCGATAGAGCGTGAGAGTCTCGAACTTTTCATCCGCCAACTTTTTCCCTTTCTTCCTTCTACAGAGTTCTTATTATCGAATTTTTCGAATAACTCGCCGCGAAGCGTAACCACCATTGGGCGTGATCACTTTCTTCTTGTCAGTCAATTAATACATCAACGCGCTCTCTTGTACATTTTTAGCTCCGACAACGTGGCTGCTTATTATCGTATACCGTTTTACATCGTATGCTTAATATCATAATCATCGTCTTGTTCCGGAGTTTTCATATTTCTTATTACTTTACGCTTTATAGCGACGTTTAGGCTTGTTCTCGTAAATGCTGATCACAAAATGCTGGTTTTTGCACGGGGAAACGTGTCTTTCAAATCATCGTTCGAATAAATGATTACGTAAGAAATTAAAGTGAAAGCGGTTCGAAAAAGAAAAGAGAAATTAACTCCTTGTGAAGAATTAATTTGCATAAAATTCGAAATTACACATATTCTTTGATTCAAAGATTTTGAAGCCGTTGGAAAACGGAGAGATCAGACAGTAGAGTGGGTGCGCAATAGACGGACACGCGTTTCTTTGGAAAACACGCTACTGATACGGGTGAAAATCGCAAAAGAACGCCTAAAAGTTGGTACGGGATTTCGTACGGAGTCAATGGAGCGCAATGAGCAAAGTCGGAACCGGTTACAATCCGTGTAATTGCCACGGTAAATTTAGACGAGGCGAGGAGCGAACGAGCAACTTCGCCGGTCTCTGTCCACTTTTAAAAGCGCTCGCAGCTGTGAGGAAACACGCTCGATTCAACGGTATAACAAGGCGGAGGTGGCGTAGGTATTCTATAACGTTTTAATATCCTTTTACGATAATTTACCAGATGATAAATCTGATTTTAATTTTGAACAAAGGCGATACTTCTCGAATAGAACGAAAATGAAGAAATAAATTCGTTGCTTCGAAAAAATCGTTGAACAATAAAAAGAGATCGTGGAACAAAATAGAAGCAAGTGTAGAAATTGCAAATGTTGGAGGTTTGAATGCCCTTGGAGAAGGTTGTACGAGAACTGACGACGAAAATCGATGGTGAAACTGGTGGTGGGCCGTGGCGAGATACGCGAACATAATGAAATGGTTGAAGGTGAAGGACGAACTCTGCAACCGGGTGATACAACTATTCGGTAATCGTCTTCAGTGATCGTCCTTGCGCGTTGTCAAGAAAAATCGATCACCAAGTTACCCAACTCGTAAAACAACGCGGAGAAAACAACCTATCTTTTATCGTAAATATTTTTGAACGCGTACTTCTTACAATGAAACAAGATAATGAAGTTATGAAAAAATCCTCTATTCGCGTTCGTAAGAAGAGAGAGGAGAAAAACGCGAGATCGATGCAAACCGTAAAGCGGCGTCTCGAAATGGCTCGTTTAAATAGGTTAATGTTCTAACCAGAACAGATTCCGTTTCTGCATCATGTGTTAATCAATCAATTGTGAATTGAAACGAGCCTGCTATCAATGACCGTCACGATTCATTCAACGATCAAATATTTAGCTCGATTATTTCGAGATCCAGAACAGGCTGAAGAAGAGTCGATTTCTTAATATATATCGCATACAGGCAGCCGCCAACCTCCGCTTCAAGTGAGTTATACCGCTCATTAATCAAAGGAATCAATGTGAATTAAGAAACGCAACGTGCCACCTGTCAAACAATTTCGCGAAATATAATGCGCCACTCACGTAAGCCGACGCGAGTTATTAGTTTCATTAATCAGCTGCAACCTGGCATTAACGTTAATGAAGAAAACCAACCACTACGGGAACCTGTTGCTGTCCCTTCGATGTGTTAATATCCACTGAATCGACTCATTGGACCGTTCAGACATATTTTTTCCAGAGTACATCCTTAACATCCTCGACATTGAACAAGTTCTCCTCGCGCCTCAGGTTTAACCGAGCGATCCAATTTTCTGTTTATTTTCTACACCATCTCTTTAATCCACGTGGAAAATTGTTAAATCGTTAGATTGATTTTCAAAGGCTAACTGTATAGATAAAATTGGAGTCTCTTAAGCGTGGAGAAAATGCGTGGTACTGTCTTCCGCCTCCTACTCTATCCAGAGTTAGACATTAAGCGCGAAAATCCATAAGCGATAGTGAAACTACTTGAATAATAATTATCAATACCATGGAACACGTATTAACTCAACTGCACCGTCAATAATTACTAAGCACTATCTATTTTAACACCAATTTACACCGCGAGAAAAACTAATCTGAGAATCTCCTACGGTCTTTCAAACTCTCAAAGAAACCAACGGAAGAAAACGGAAAACTGTATTTCTTACAGTCCTTTCTCCGCGGTGTGTAAAAACTTCTCTAGATCGTTGGTTTTTCGCTTTCCCTCGTAAAATCGAAGCAACCCGTTCTGTCATTCGCGTAACTTTAATCCAACCGAGAAAATGCGTTATCGTAGAGCAGCTTTCCGGGTCGATCCCCTATCGATTTCGATTTCTCCTTGAAATTTCTCCACTGTCGGTGATCCCCTGGTAGCGATCGGCGGAATGGCAACGCGCGGTGGCGGTAAGAGAAAGGAGAAAAAAAAGGGGGAAAGAAGTGGAGAAGGAAAGACAGCGGCAGTAACAGCAGTCAAGACAGGCCAGAAGCGTGTGGCGGCGTGCGGTAGCGTGCACGTGTGCGTGCGTGCCGGCGCGACAACGCGCTAGATAGGATCTCTCTGGTTGGTATGCGCCAGAGCAGGCAATACGCGACACCCATACCGTGGTCGGAAACGAGCTGCAGGTTCCGTGACCCCGAAACCAGGGATACGATCTCCCGTTGATAGCCACCGCCTGGGAGAAAAGCTCGTTGTTCGATCGGTCTTGCTATATAGCACGCGAATCTAATTGCGCGATAGACGACCAACATAATTAACGGATATTAACCGCTTTATTACGATGTCCGGATCAGACTCGGTCCAATACCACGAGACGATTGGGTCGATTTACGAGAAATCGAATAAAGTTTACACAGGAGGAGAAGTTGGAGGTACGAGCTTTCTAGTTAAGTAGATGGAAATTAGAGCGAAATCTATGGTTATGCGCAATAAATAATGTGAAGAGATATCAGAGTGGGTGGAATGTTATTGCGTCAATGCGTATGGATTTTTGTCAGTAAAAAGAATTCGACGGTCTATATCTATTTATTGGCGTTTCAAATGATTACCGCCTACGGTTTTCAATTAGCGTCTAGCATCACGCAAGATATTCTACTGGTAGCAGGAAGTGACGCGATACCTACTACATTTTTTCTTATCGACGTAAATTAATTACGCTTACACGTCCCGCGTAATTACGGGATCGTTTATAAGGCAACGAAACGAGTGTAAACTAATTAGTTCCTGTTTAGAAAGCGTATATTTTAGAAGCTGACACTGCAAGACACCCACACCACGTGGTACAATGCTCGAAACCTGTCTTTTGTCGTGATAATCAGGAACGCGCTGAGTTGAAAAAGCCGCGCGCGAGTGATATAATAGTCGAACAGCACCATCAACCGCTGTATGCATCTAATTACATCTAGATAACTGCTAATGACCGAAACTGCAGCTTTCAAGTTCGTCGTAAGTGTTAATCACTTTATCCTCACTTCGATAGCTACGCAATGCTCGATAATACCTGGCTGTAGGCGGGTTCATCCTCTAGAACATAATTGGATGTAAACACGAACGTCCGATCCGATCGAAACGCCGTGCATAAATCATTGATGAAAACGCGGCATGATAATCTGCTGGACAGCGCGATGCAACCTGGTCGTGTCAGTGCATTATTGGCGAAGAATCGCGATACCGAACGATCTATACAAACACCCGTCACGCGTAAATCGACCGTCTGCCGATGCGCATAAAGTGGATGTACCTCGCAGACGATTGTGCTTTACTAACATGTTATAAATTCAAAGAAATCAATTGCGTCAAGTGGTTGTATGATAGTGAAAGTTACGATGCTTGCAGATATCCTGCATGTGATATAGATGATAATTTATTGTAATAAGTTTAATAAATCGGTAAGTTTGTTGGACCGAACGATTCGTGTAGATATATCTTGACGAGGAAGATATTAAGATAGAAATAGTTCGATTGTAGGCGGAGATGTGGCAAAGGTCAGCCACTTTTTTTTTAAATAGAACACTGCACGATTTCTGCAGCTCATAAATGAGTCAACAATTGTCAAATCGAAATTAGCTTTCATTCAAATGTTAGCTTGGACACTTTCACGATTCCCGGCTTCTCTTCATTCATCTTGGCGAGTACCTGTCGACGGATTATATTACAGAATCGCTTGAAACTTATTCGCATGCAAGTGTATTTAACTAATTGGCATTAGTAACAGGTACCTGATTGAAGCGAATATAACAAAATTCGTCGACACGTCGTAATTAATGTTGGAGTCATCGACCTAATACAAGGGAAACTATTCTCCGAATCTTGTTATATAAACCATAATTGTAAATTTATATCGAATTACTTGGTACATCTCATATCGAACGTGACTTATTCGAGCAATTTTCTTACTTTTCTCCAGAAATTCATTCTCTTGTGCATATCGACATGCAACCCAGCATCCGTATGCCAATTTACATTTCGTCGTGCAGAAGCGATGCCGGCAGCTTAACAGGGATCATACGTGAACGATTCAGGAATCCTGAAGCCTGGAAGTTAACGAGCGCGCAGCGAAGATGCCGCGAGGATGCCACGAAGACACCGGTAAGAGGAATCGTTCGTACACGAGTGGCGTAGCGTGCAACAAGCAAACGAGTGATTTAGTCGCTTAGATCGAGGTCCGCATACCGAACGACTGTGACCGACTCAGGACGGATCGAGACCCCGTTGGGCCTCGAGGCCTCAAGGCCGGCGAGCTCGTAAAGCCAATTCGTGCCTCTCCCTCGTTCGACCAAGCGGATTTTCATCGCGCCAGACGAAGACGTGCATCAGTCACAACCTGCTGCAGCCACTTCATGGCTACCAGCCAGTTGTACTTACGTTCCTCCAGAAGTACTCGTATCGTTAATGTTAATGTTTGCAAATTGTGCGTTACGTCTGGGCACCGATAAAATTACAGCACGAGAGTGAACGTCGATACTGTTCTCTTCGACTCTTAGCAATTTTGTAAATTTTCATTGGACGATCAAGTAAGCAGAATTTACGAAGATTTTTAGATCGATTCTGATACTAAATGGATTGGTAGAAAGTTGAAAGGAGCTATTCGAAGCTGTCGCTCTTTTATTCGAGAAATTATAGATACGTATTGTAATAAGCGTGTGATTTACTGGATACTTAAAAAAGTAGCTGCGATCACCTTGGCAAATAACAGCAAGCCATTAATCTCCGGTTGAATTCATTGCCCTATCTTTTTTCAATGGGTTTTTTCCCTTCTTTCTCGTCCACGCTAATTTATCGTTGTTAAACAAGCTATGCTTACGGAAAGCCGAGGAGCACAGATTCACGAGAAAGATAGGCTTCCCAGTGTGTCCGCGGAACGCGAAACTGTGGAGAAAAGCAGAAAACGCGCGCGCCCCGTAAATTGGGACACGTAGCGCGATTCCACGAAATTTTATCTGATCAAAGTCGCTCGGGCAAATCAAGCGCGGGCAGACACACGCTCGACGTTGGATCACGAGCTGGAAAACAGAACGACAATACATCTGATAACTGCATCAACACCGGCTGGCCGAGTTCGCGCGCGATCCATTGCGAAACAATCGAACGCGAGGCCTTTTCTACGATCGAACTTCGACATCGCGGTAAAATTTTTTACTCGTGGCACGTTAAAATACTCCGAAATTACACGGCTCCGTGCGTTTCAACGTTCTCTTAAAGAAATTCAATAGCTTTCCTCTTCTTAATACTTTTCTGTTCTTCGATTTGCAACCCTGTGCTTTTGCAATCAGAAATTCGTTATTCTTCTTCAATCTGTACCATGTCAATTAAAAGATCGTAACCCAATGAAGATTCTAAGTTTAATTATCAGAAAAGCAAAGAGAGTTATTTAAACCAATCCATCCTTTTCCACCTGTTAAAATTCGACGCTCAATATCGCAGTGGTCTATCTTCTTTAACCGGCGGCCTTGCTCGCCCCCGTTAAACGGACTCAGCTGCGCACGTACATGAACTACCACGCATTCAATATCAGTGTGCATCGTCAACACACAGTCATACGAGAAACTTCATCCCCCACTGCCAGAGTCCTCCCCCTTGCACAGCTGCTTGCCACCCTTTTTCGACCCATCCTCTCCCATCGCCTACACCGCCACCCCTTGCCTCCCTTTCAACTAATGACGTCATACTGCGACGTCGTTGATGACGTCATTGTTGTACCGCAGTTCCGTTCATCGATCGACGTCCTCCCCATGTCTCGTTCGTGGGTGGAAAACGGGGTGCCCCGATTGCTACGCTTTACCGACTGTTTTTCGCGACTTCAAAGAGGTCTGTAGGTTTCGCGATACCGCATCTGACATGATTTGATTAGCCTTTGTAAGATCCCTCAACACAATCGGAGGTTATTTCAGTCACAGTTAATTTTCGATAACGAATATCGTGATCCTGTGTCGAAATAGATAACTTGGATTTCCTCGAATCGGCTTGAAATTGTTTGAAATATCGCAATTAGGAAATCGAGAGTCGTTCTAGCGATTATCCCGATGAAGAATTTCCTTGCAGTTACTCGAGAGCCAGAAACTGTTTTAACGGAACTTGCCTAAGATCGGTGCGGCTACAATGCTACCTCCACACTGGCCTTGACTTCTTCCGCGGAATTCACGCACCGCCCGATCGACTTCTCGAGACTGTACGTTTCGATGGCCGGTATTCCTCACGTGCTTGAATAAAGCTCGAAAGACGAACATTATGCGTCACTAGTAATGGTAATGACTCAACTTTCGAGGCATTAGCGACGCAATACTGTTCTATACTGCAACATCTAAAGGAGAATTATAAATCAGTGACGAGAGATAGAATAGAAAAGCGTAAGAATTTATTAGTGGTATTGACGATAGCTAATCGACAACGCTTCATATAACTGTCCAGAGCATTCCACGGCGAGGTCACGGCAAGAGTGCGATAGCTTTCTTATGTAAAAATTAAACGATACGTCGTCTATGTAACGCAGAAAGTGGATAAATTTACATACTTATAAAAAATACCTTCGAATATATATGGAATATATATATATATATATGAAGCCGGGCAAACAAATAGGTCATGTTGTCGATCAAGTAATCGAGAGATTAAAGATTAAAAATTGCCAGCGTCGTCAAGGGAAATATTCCTGGACTTATCGAATCAAGTATACATATACTTCATTGACTATTCACACGTCAAAGTTTAACGGCCAGCCCAAAATCTGTTAACCTCGGTTCACTCATGGAAAACGTTTGATTTGCACGTTTGTTAAGCCAACCAGATTACTGCGTTGAATCAATACAGACCGCCTCGTCAGTGGCACCAACTAGCTAACACACGTTCCGATACTCTTATTTTCAGGTCAGCTGGAAGACAATTACGAAGGATGAGAATTGCTGTGTCCGCCAATAGAGAAACGAATTTCCAACGAATCATCCTGTTACTACGTGAAAAATTTTAGTAGAGAAGCACATGACAACCGGTTGCTCTCTGAGCAACCTATCCTCCTTTTCCCTTGACAGCTCTTGCATATTTACTTGATGACATCACATAGTTACTTACTTCGAGGCGGATAAAAGTGCCGTTATATTTACGACGAGAAAGTGAAGGAAATAGTGACCGCATCTCCGATCAATCGAAATCTTCCTTGCAAATCTTCTAACTCCTACTTTTAAAGAGTCATACACCCAACTATTGTACCTTATCACTGACTATTTTAACCAACTATTTTAATACCAATTAGCTAAGCTTCTATTAATACATCCAAATATTCGATAACAATCGATCCTCATCAACATTCCTAATTCTCAATTACCATCGCCTTCCAATACCAATCACCCAAGCAACTTGGCACATACTTAATACCCACTTAGCAACACCCCCGAAATATCACCTTGAACTACATTCCAGGCGTCTTGCAATCAACGCCGCACCCACTCCGCCCCATTTTCTCTGTGCACAATCGATGGAAACTTTTTTTCATCGGTCGGTCATTCACCAAGGACTGGCATCGTATCGGTATTTACGTTAACGCGTCGGTACAAAAAGCTCGCGTCAAAGCACGCTCGCGATGCGTC